>NC_134483.1:349332351-349409851 GCF_040206685.1 Ascaphus truei
GGGCCTGGTGCCTTATTTACTTTAATTTAATCAAGCAGCTTATGAACTTCTTCTTCAATTAACCAATTGTTCTTTATTAGCTAAAAGGTAACAGAGGTCTGTGGATCCACTTCCACATCTTTTAATGAAATGCATATGTGTTCCAGGCAGATGCGTACATACTTTTGTTCTGTATGTAAACGTGTAAGTGTGTCACGTTCCAGCCTGCAGTACCCATGCTTATCCACTGGGACTGCTGCTACTCTGTTAGCTCTCTCAATGTCATGTTCTAGCCTGTAGTACCCATGCTTATCCACCGGGACTGCTGCTACTCTGCTAGCTCTCTCAAAGAACATTCTAGACCCTGAAACCTGACACCTCTTCACCTGTGCTCTACCTCTAGCCTGCCTATTTAAACCTCCCTTTCCTGTTCCTGCCTTGCCTGTTTATACTGATTCCACCAGCTTCTGCTAGGTTTCTGTATTTGCTGCTGCTGCTGCTGCTGCTGCTGCTGCTGCTGCTATTGCTGTTGTCTTGTCTCCTCGGTGCCTACCTCTGCTTGTGATCATGACCACGCTATCTGCCGCCTGCCTCCGACCTATGCTTTTGACCTCGACCACGGCATCTCCCACCTGCCTCCAACCTCTGCTTGTGTCCCCGACCACGCTATCTGCCGCCTGCCTCCGACCCTCTGCTTGTGAACCCGACCCTGCTTCTTTCTGTTCCTGCCACTGGGATCCACTCCAGCCGTAGATCAACCCTTGACAAAGTGTTTTATTACACACTGTGGAACACATACTGCACAACAGTGTAAAAATGTGTGTTACCACATATTATTGAGACATCCTTAACTAAAACTTTACTAAGTATGCCCCTCCATTTCTATTTGCAAATGTGGATCAGCAGGGTAAGATGTGGTCTGACAATTGGTATATAGTATATAAAGTATACTGAATATTGTTTTAAAAATGCATTTACTTTGGTCCTGGGAGAGACTCTTGCAATTTATGACCTTAATCTTTTGCTTAGCATCCCATTTTCCCTATGTCACTGACCCTTTCTCTCATCATCCTCATTATCAGCACAGCCTTTTTTCTTTTTCACTTGGTAGAAATAATTTGTAGACCAGTACTGCTCGACAAGAATATTGCTCTGTCTTGTCTTAATATATTCACTGCTATTGAAGCGCTCACTTATTTCAGTGCAGTTGTATTGGTATAAAACACGACCTTGCTGTGTCTCTCCTGATCCCAATGTGTGTCTCTCATTTACTGCATGTCATATTCTAGCCTATCGAGCATTGCACTACAATTATGTCAGCAGAACAGTATTAGAGGAAAAATGTTTTAAGAGGGACAATATTGTAGGTCATGTGTGCTGTACATACAGTACAAAAAGACATACTGTACTGTACATTAGCAGAGAATGATGGAGGTGGGCATGTATATTAACTGAAAGATTGCAGCTGAATGTATGAGTGACAGATATTGCACCTTTACATATTCTGACATTAAACATCTACAAATAAAAAATGCATTGAAACAGGAAATTGCCATTGTAGATCTTTTTTTGTGAATTTTAAAAGCACTTTTTAAAATTTCGCCAATAGAAAAAAGATGGGTGAAACCGATTGGACAAATAATGAACAATCCATGATTCTGCAACGCAAATTAATGGATACATTGAACCATGAACTGGCTCGTGTTGCCTGCCCAGAGACTTGCTCTGCGATGATTGATCTCGCACATCAAATACAGTAGATTTTAGATTGGAGTAACGCAGATCTGAAAGACATAGCCCCAAGTCCCTTTGCATTGCTATTTGCACTGAGATCACTAGAGACGAACCTCCCACTGAACTCAATGCCTGAACTGATACTGATCAGATCCACAAGGGGTCCCATGACCTCTGAAGAAAGACAATGATGCAGGTCTGAGTGATTATGTCTATACTGTGGTAAATCTGGATACTTTCTGCGGAATCGTACTATTCGTTCCAAACAGACTCTGAATTTAGGAAATGAAGATGCTCGATGGTGTATGGGGATGTTCCTTCGAGCCATACTGAGGCTTCCCCTGATTTGTCTAACACTGTTCTAGTTCCCCGTAATGGACTTGTGACCTCTCAGGTATTGTCTTTAGCCATTACAGTATGTTACATCACTTTGGGCTGTTTCCATGTCCCGTCGTTGCCCTGATTCATTCTGGATAAACTTTATCGATTGACGCTATGTACAGAAGCACCAAATTCCTATAATTAATAAGATACAGCCAGAACTGGTGTAGTCTATTGATTGATCCCCATTTAAATCTGGACCTATTACTATGCAGACGATACCACTTCTCACTTCACTCGACCATCAAGAATATGTCTCTCTTGATGTTATCTCTCCTCCTAATTTTCAAGTTATTCTCTGTTTGCCAGGGCTAATGTTGCATTATCCTGTTATTGACTGAATTTTAAGAACCCTAATTTTCTCTTCTACCTTCTGTGTATAAAATTGTCTTCCATGCAGACCTAATTCCATGCCCCTTGAATCCTTACAACATTTTTCGTGTTCTATTCGAGATATGTTGTTAGCAGCCCTAAAACCCACCAAAACATTTTGACTTTCTGTGTGTATGGGATCCAAAGGATGCTGAAACCTTACCCCCACTGAAATATGACTTTCCTATTGACCTGATACCTGGCGCTACTATTCCCTTTGGTCAAATAAATCCTCTGTCTGGTCCAGAGACTGAAGTATTGCACCAATGCATAAAAGAGAACCCTGAAAGGGGTTCATTACCCCATCTAAATCTCATGTGAGACCTCCCCTGTATTTTGTCCATAAAAAAAGAGAATCTCGATACCTTGTATAGATTGCTGTGCTCTGAATGAGATCCCCATCAAGAATAGATACCCACTGCTGCTAATTTCGGAACTGCTGGAATAAGTAAAAGACGCCACAGTCTTCCCAAAATTGGATATTCGTAGGGACTATAATTTGGTACACATACTGGCTGATGATGAATGAAAGATGGCATACCGAACATGATTTGGCCACTTTGAGTATCGGGACATGCCCTTTGGTGTAAGTAATGCTCCTGCCACTTTTCAGCATTTCATCCTTAATACCTCAGCAGGGTCCATGTTTGGCCTGAGCATTATATAATGATGCTTGTCTCTGATAGGAAGTGGACCCGCAGGGCTGAGGTAGGGGTATAAGATCACCGACCACAGCCAGGGGACAGAGTCCTTTTAGAGTAGTCATGATCCAGGCAGAAGTCAAGGCAGACGGCAAAGTTGCAAAGCCAGGATTCAGGCTGGGGTCCGCAACATGTAATCCAAAAGAACAGGCAAGCCACAGGAACAGGCAAGCCACAGGGACAGCAAGGCACAGGGACAGGCAAGGCACAGGGTCAGGCAAGGCACAAGGTCAGGCAAGGCACAGGGTCAGGCAAGGCACAGGGCCAGGCAAGGCACAGGGTCAGGCAAGGCACAGGGACAGGGAAAGCACAGGGACAGGCAGGGCTCAGGAACTCAGGGGAGCCAGGAACACATAGGAAAACATACTATGCTCAGACAGGTGCTGGAAGTCACTGACTGCTATTTAAGCCCTGGCACAGGTGCTGCCAATAACCACGTTCAGGAAGAGGCTTGCCAGGAACCAAGATGTCAACAACAGTCATGCAAGGGCAAGCTCCAGAAAAACCCTGGACTGGAACCCTTACAGCTAAAATCAAATGTCTGGGGTATGTGATCTTGGAGCGGCCATCCCACACAGATGGTTTAAGAATAGACATTATATTCCAACCAACTCATTACATTTGCTAGGTGTGAGGATCCGTGAGTCACGCCGCCCTCGGCACACTCCCTTCTTACCCCGGCCCGCGACCGGGTGCTCCACTTCCTTCAACTCCTACAACATGTCATCTGGGCCATCCACCAACAGCCGCCGTACTACGGGCATGCGCAAGAAGCGCGGAGGTAAATGCGGAATCACCTGGCCCCGCCTCCAGGTTGTGCCCACTCGGTGGCGTCATCAGTGTATGGCGCGCGCACGTGATGCACGCTGAATGCGCGCATGTACCGCGCCATCAATCTTCATCAGCAATATATGCTCAGCCGGCTCACTGGCAAATCGGCTGAGCATAATCCATTGTTTCGAAGTGTTCACTGCTACCCTTGCCTCCACAGTCTTGTTTTGAATCTTGGTTCCTAGCTACTCTTTTCCTGACCCCGGCTATCTCTTGGGCTCCGCTTTTCTAAACTCCTGATCCCGGCTACCAACGACGATCCCTACCTCTCCAACCCCGACCTCGGCAACGTACCACAACTATCCTCATCTCTCCCATCCTTACCACAGCTAAAAGTACCTGCAACGATCCGCACCTCTCCAACCCTGACCTCGGCAAGTATCTTGACTATCCTTACATCTCCAACCCTGACCCGGCTACCTCAACCAATCTACACTCCAGATGCGCCCACTCGGCTGTGGGTGGCGTTATATATCTATGCCCACTTTGACCCTGCAGTCATGCCTTGTTTGTGGTGAGCACTCCGTTACACTCGGAAGGTGTTTTTGGTGGCCACATCTCCCGCATGACGTGGCACAATTTATTCGTTCATGTGTAAAAAAGGGGAAGTCCTCCAGCACATAGGCTCAGTTCACCATCCCAAACAGGTATATGTGGGAGAAAACAGACAAACACATAGAACAAAACAAAAACAAAAGGTATAATATCCGAATATACTATCACAATACTGCATAGCCTCACTAACTAACAAACACACACGTACATGTGCAGAACCCCACTGGAGTTAAGGATGTAGCATTCCGCAGCAACCAGTGAGTAGCTTACAAAAAGGTAGAGAAAAGGACATAGCATAATACTTTTTAAAGACAATAAGTATATAAGTGGATACACTCATCAAACGCGTTTTGCTGAGAAAGCGAGATGTGAAACGCGTTTGATGAATTTTGGCCAGTGTAAGCCACCATACACCTTAAAACCGGTGACTGACGAATCAGCTAACTCCTGACAGACCTCTGTGGAGCTGCACAAACTGGACCCTGGTAGGCACGGAAATCGGAGGGCGCAAACCAGGCTGTGTAGAAGCAGGAGAGAGCCATCGTCAAGCAGGGACACAGAGGCACTCAGGAGCAGCTGTGCCAGGCACCACGGAGCAACCCAATAGCTGCAAGGCAGAGGGACAGATGTAGGAGAGCTGAGGAGTACAAGGAGAGGAGGAGTACAAGGATGGACAGCTATTCACCAATGCCTTTTTAAAAGAGTTGTTTGTGAGTGCATCCACTTTTTATCTACTTATTGTTATTAAAACGTATTATGCTATGTCCTTTTCCTCTACCTTTTTTTAAGCTACTCACTGGTTGCTGCGGAATGCTACATCCTTACACATGTAAGTGTGATTTGTTAGTTAGTGAGGCTCTACAGTATTCTGAAAGTAAATACTGATATTATACCTTTTTGTTTTGTTTTGTTCTGTGTGTTTGTCTGTTTTCTCCCACATATACCTGTTTGGGAAGGTGAACTGAGCCTATGCGCTGGAGGACTTCCCTTTTTTTTTATACAAGTTGCTTTTGGAGGTGTTGGAATCACCTCCCTGGACTCTAGCAGCAGGACTCTTCAGACAATGTAATATTGTGTAAAAGTATTGTATTTTAAACATTATTTATTGTTGTGTATCTTAGTAGTTGGTTGGCGCTGCTTTTCTTTTCTATATTCGTTCATGTGTGAATTGTGCCTGAATTAAACAAATGCGACAACGTCCGGAAAGACTACTTCAACATATTCACAGTCCTGCTCAACCTTGGACCTGTATCTTATTGGACTTTATGGTAGAATTACCCCATCTGAGAGTGCTACAGTAATTCTAACAATCATCTATTTATTTTCTTAACTTTCCCACTTCATGACTCTTCCTCATTTGACTAGAGCCCGAGAGTTGGCCAAAGTTTTCTTGAAAGGAGTATGTCGTTTGCATGGCGTTCCCAGTAAGATAATTACCGATAGAGGATCTCAATTTATTTCCCGTCTGAGATGTGTCAGCTACTGTACTTCATATTCAAAAAGCCATGGCTTTCGACTATCAACCAAAGTCTAATGGACACAGTGAAACATACAATAAGCGCTCTACCTACACTTGTGGTTAGTGAACAGTAAAAAAAAAGGAGTGTTGGGTATTGTAGCATATAGACTAATGTGATACCATATAAAATATGATGGAAAATAATAACTTAAATAAAGAGTGAAATTCATCTCTATAAGAGGATTGGCAGCACAGAGAACTTGATACAGTAAGTTGTTCTCAAAACTTGAAAGTCATACAGTACATAGAAAGATAGTTCTCCTTTGCGCACTGTTCAGAAAGTATGTATGCAAATAGATGCCAAAAAAAACAGTTCTAGAAATGAATCAAAGGTGCAAATAATCCTCAGATGGTCTCTCCAGAGAAATCACACATTCTATTGCAGGGGTGCACAAACTGAGGGACGGTGAGGGATCTTTCTGGGGGGACGTGGGCGGTTGCAGAGGTCCCGCGCTCTTCACCGAGGCATTTAAATTAAATGCCAGGGGACCGCAACCTCAACTTAACGGAATTCAGCCGGCTTCTGGTCATGTCGCCATGACAACACGGCATGAAATGACGCTGTAGGGTCATGTGACGCATCATCACAGCAACGCGCAACAATTGACGCTGCAGGGTCATGTGACGTCACGTGACCCTCAATGTCATTTGACGCCGCGTCACTCTAGAGGGGGGACGCGAGCACAAAGACTGGGACACGGGGGGGCACAGTCAAAAAACTTTGTGCACCCCTGTTCGTTAGAATAAGCAGAAAGAGAAACCATAGCACAATATGTTGCCTACGGGGGTCACTCGTAAGACCACAATTTCCTACTTAGTAAGATGATAATGGGTAGTGGATAGATCTTAGACCAGCATTTGTTAGTTCCTTTTCTGAATGTCTTTGGCCATATTGTTCCCTGTTGGTGAATGTAGTTATCCCACAAATGAAGAAAAAATATATAGTGTATTACAATTAGCATTTAATATGACACAAGACCTAGAGTAACACTCACAAGATCCATGGTCTTTTGTGCCTTTAAAACTTGGATCTGCAACATGAGATGCATACTCCTGGCGTCTTAACGCTGGGGTTGGCTTCTCATCACGGCCATGTCTCATGCCCTTCTTCCCCAATAACGTCACTATAGCTCCGCCTGTTCCCTCGCCGTATTGCTGTCTTTAGGCTCCACCCAACGTGTTTTGTAAATCGGTATTGATGCCATCTTGCTTTGTTAGGCTTTAAATAGTCTAAAAAAACATTAACCCTTTCATGTCCTGACCAAATGGGGTCTCTTAAAGGGAACAAGTTTAAGAGTGCCACTTAATTCATGAAAACCCTCACTAATACATGACAAACACATAATAAAATGAATTCAATATAATAAAATAAAACATTTGGGGAGATAACCACATTGGTTGAAAATCTGGATATAAAACAATAGATCCCAAGATTGAGGATTGACAGATTCTAGTCATATATACCTCATTGCTACTTATTGCAGCTAAAGACTTTGATTTATGTAGTTACTGTAGTTGTCTCTCAAGAAAGATGCCAGATCAAACTTTACAGTATATTCAAGCCCTCAGGTGCTAATGTTTTTAGAATATAGATTCAGTAACTCTCTCATCTGAACAACTGGTTCAGTTTGTTTGAGACAATCTATTCCCTTGCAGAAGAGTCCTTTAGGGTTTTGACCATGTTTAATTTGAAAATGGTTAGAGACACTATGGGGGTCATGCACTCAGCTCCGTTAAGTCATTTTTAGAGCGCAAAGTGCTCTTAGAATGGGATGTTGCGCTCAACCCGATGCACTAAGCAATGCAAACAGGCACTTTGCGCTCTAAAACTGACTTTTTTCAGGAATTTTTCCTAAGTCCAACTTTGCTCGTTCGTAACCCTGTTTGCATTAAATTCTGCCCTTAAGCGGGATGCACTAAGCAATGCAACCTTAGCGTACGCGAAAGTTGCGTTGATCAGAACATGTCAGCTCAAGGTAGACGCAAAAAAAGCTGGATTTAGAAAAAATTATTGCTTTTCATTTTTGCATGCACAACACCCATACAACAGGCCGGCGGGTGTCGCCGGCTGACCCCGCGGGGGTCCCCGAGGGAGCCCGGGGGTAGCGCGGGTGTCCCCGGCTGACCCCGCGGGGGTCCCCGGCTCACCAAGCGGGGGTCCCCGCGGGAGTTCGGGGGTCCCCACGGGAGTCCCCGCGGTACCGATGTTGCGCCTCCAAAAATAATAAACAATATTTATAACTAAATACACACCCTAACACATACAGTACAGTAATGGGCAAAATTACTATTATCCACATATGGATAATAATGCATTTGCCCATTTTAAATACATATAACTTTCAAGAAATACAGTAAAAACATATTACACTTATCTTTTACAGGCACCAACGATGAAGGCCGTCTTCATCCTCATCTTCATCCTGCCCGTGCCAACTCCAATGCTGCAAGACATACACAAGAATAAAAACATCCAATGTAATGTCCCCTAACCCCTTAATCACCATAGCGGTTGTTAACCGCTACAGTCATTAAGGGGTTAACCCACCCTCACCCACCACTCGGGAGGCCTACATACCCTCCCCCACTAACCCCCCACCCCGTGAGGCCTAACCACCCTCATCCATTACCCAGCTGGAAAGCCAACCCACATACCCTTGGGGCCAATACCCCCTCCCCCCACCCCCAGTACCCACAATAAAAACAATACACAGCCCCACAATAAACATCATTCTATTTATTAAATACATAACCCACCCCCTGCACCCCCCCCATAAATACATGATTTATTCTTTTACATACAGTTTATACCCCAGGCCCACGTGAGTCCCCGGTGGGACTGACGGGTCACCTCACAGACCTACAGGTTACCAGCAACATGTTTCACACAGGGTATGGAGGCCTGTTGGTGGGTCCAGCCAGGTGCCATGGCCCACCAGGTGGTCTCCGCGGGTCCCCGTGGGCCACAATTGGGTCCCCATGGTAGGCCCGCGCATGTCTGAGAGCCCCGGGTCAGACCCACAGGTGTCTGAAGGGCCTCGGGTGGTTCCCATGGGGGTCTGGGGACCCACGGGTGGTCGCTACGGGTCCGCGGTTCCCCCACAGATGTGTGGCCACCGGTTCTTCCCCGCAGGTGTCCCCCGTGGACCACGCAGCCTGGTACCCGTGAGAAGCCCGAGGATACCTCAGGTGGTTTCCAGAGGTCTCTCGCAGACCAAAGGAACCAACCCTGTATGTAAAAAAACTAAACCTGACCTATACTGTACATTAAATACATCAATCCCACCCCCACCCCCCCCACAACACATACAGTACAATAATGTGCCAAATAACTATTATCCAGATATGGATAATAGATTATTTGCCTATTATTAAACACATTAACTAGCATAATAACATAAATAAAGTTCAACTGACCTCATCAATAAGAAGCCCCCGTCGCCAGCAAAATCCTTGTCTTCCGTTGCCAACAAAATACATAGCCAATACATTGCAATTACATTCAGATATCAATTAACCCCTTAATCACCTCGGATAATAACCGCAAAGGTAATTAAGGGGTTAAGCCACCCTGGCCGGATACCCACCCTTCACCCATTCATTTGTACAGTGGCTTCATCATGTTACTATATATACACACAATATATATATGAGAGAAAGAGAGAGAGAGACCCTGTTTTCCTATAAGAGAAGGCACAAAAGCAGCACCACTCAGATAAGCAAAAAGACATGTATTAGCAGTGACAAAACAGCACACTATAAACCCAACATTTCGGTCCTGGCAGGACCTTCCTCAGGGGGGTGCTACCAGACAATGACACCCAGAGAACATATATACCCCATAGTTCACCATGTGAGGACAATTAGAGGCAGCTAATTGTACAATCCTGAAGCTCCACAAGTGCAATCAGTGTATGAGGTAGCACGGCGGCCATCTTGGAAATCAGGAGACAGCATGCATTGCTCTATCACACATGTGCAGATGAGTACAGGCTCCCCCGGTGGACAAAAAAATCCTAGTGGCCAATGTTGCTAGGAAACGCATGTGTGGCGTCATGAAGTCCTGGGAAGTCAGTTCAAAGTGAAGTTGCGCATGTGCAAGGCTCCGTGACAGTACCAGAATGTCACACCGATCTGGAACCCCATTCAGTGTCAATTGCATCAACGTGGCAGCTCCCTAGAGAAAATGACAGTGAAAAACAAGTGAATCAACACATAAGGGGAATAAAAACAATTTCTAGAGCTGAGGGTGACTGTTTAGATGGCAAAGGGAGGGAGGGATAACAAAGGAAAGGAGGAGGAAGATCAAAAACATGCATATATATTAGACAATTGTAATTGGCATACTGGTTAAATATTAATATTCAGTACTGCACCATTGGGGAACAATAATGCAACGTCCCGGCAATGAAAACCTAATTATGAGCATCTATGCATTAATGGAGAGAAAAGGACACAGAACAAAAATTCAAAAGATGCAATCACAAAAAACATCCTAATTTGAAATCTTCATTTAGTCCTCGCGGAGCCATTGTGTTCAGTTCAAAAATCATGCGAGTTTCAAGTTGTAACAGCAATTTGCCCCTGTCTCCTCCACGGGGGCCAGCATGTGCTTGCATGATGGGCATGCATCATAGCGTTGCCAAGCTATGCTTGTGATCTTTAAAATGTCTCGCTACCGGTTGCAGTTTGAGATCCTCATTATTCGTACTGTCAAGTAATGCCTTCCTGATGGAGGAGCGGTGCAAGCTCATATGCTCCTTCAACATACGTGTGGTTTTACCAATATAATACAGGTCACATGGACACCGGATGATGTATACAACGAATTTACTCTTCGTTTGAAAACGACAAAAGGATTGGGAAAACCTTCACCAAACCACCATTATTCTGTTACCGCAGGGGCCGAAATATAGGTGACCTATTGACACAGGCAGATCCGGTATCCAAGTATGCCAGCCCTACGAATTGGCTCTCCAAAACTCCCGTGTACACAAATGTCATGGCTGTACAAACTGTCAACACATGATATTGGGGAAAAGCTTTGTCCATCCACACAGTGGAAAAGTCATTAAAATAAAGGATTACATGAACTGTGAGAGTAAAGTCATTGTATACATCATCCGGTGTCCATGTGACCTGTATTATATTGGTAAAACCACACTTTAACTACGAAACACATAGTAATTAGAGTGCAAGCTCTGCACAATTTGGATTCCATATGTACTCTTACTGCCATACAAGCTTGCGGCAATTAAACTTTTTGACTGTCTACTGGCAAGTCGCCTACACAGTGACGCAGCCAGTGACGTCATCAGCAGCCGCCTGAGTTTGGCAAGTGTAATCGGCTTAAGCCGTCAGTGTGGAAGGAACCCTACAGTAGCACTCGAGCCACCAGAAGCGTGGACAAGCGTGAATAGGTACCGGGAACATCAGGAACTGACTTCCCATTGAGAAGACGTCCAGGACCTCCAATCCAGTTGCAGCCTGTGGGAATCATCACTTGGTGTGTGGACCAGCTGTCTTTGCCACACTGGTAACATGTCCAAAACATATCATGCTTATTTGATTTCACTATGATGTGTGTGCAATACTTACCTGCTGCTTGAATACCTAATTAATTTATAACACCATGAGATTTTTTGCTGTTTTCTTCTTTTTTTTTCTCTATTAGCCCCTTAGAATGTTGAGCCATCCTAATTAAACTGCAGCAGAATCTCATTGTCAACAACACAGGTTTTACACTATATATGTTGCAATCACCAAGTTATGTGATAGTCAAAATATATAACTACAACTGTTTTTGATCCATCACGGTTTTAAAGTCTGTGCTATATCCTTTTACACAGTCCTAATATTTGTATGTTAAGCACAAGTCACATGACCTTTACGTTTTTATAATACCTGTAACCACTAATTTGTCACTATCTGGTGCGTGGTAATTTTCACCTTTTTTCTTACTCGCTGTTCTATGTTTAACATGGAATAGGGACTGGTGACAAATCAGAGGGCGGATCGAGCCCTTGTTCCCAGACCCGGTACTTCGCTCTTCCATGCTCACCAAACGTTCTAACACCTCTCGACTTCCCTTCTCCTCTTTGATCCCCAATCTCTATGCAGACATCCTGGCTACCTCATAGATTACCACGAATGTCTGTATAGAGATGGATACACATTTTAAAACGCAACATTTTTATGCTAACCTGGGCTCAGGACTACAACTATTACAATAAGCATAGCGGGCTGAAAATACCATATTCTAAGGGGAAGATATAAGGGGGACAATATGCAGACGTGTAGCCGCAGACCACACGCGGTCTGCGGGTAAAATGGGGGTGACATGTGCACTTGGAGCAGCTGTTCCAAGAAGCATACCGCTGTGAGAAGTGTGAGCGGGTGGTCTCTTTAGAATCAGAGATTGCTGATCTGAAGAGGCAACTTGCAATATTGAGGGACATTGCCAATCTTGAAAGGGAATTAGAGCTCACTGAGCAGGCCCTTGCTTCGACTAGTGGTGCAGATGGTGGCGCTGTTAGTGAGGAGCAGGTAGGTAGCTGGGTGACAGTTAGAAGGGGAAGCAGGGTCAATAGGGAGAGGCAGGTCGTTTCTGAGCTGACACATCCCAATAGATTTGCCATGTTGAGTGAAGATATTGGGAATGTCGGGGCAGAAATGGCAGGGCTGGGGTAGACTAATTCCTCTAGCAGCCAGGGGAATAGTTCCTCCAGCACAGTGGGGACTCAGGATGCTCAGATACAAAGAAAGATTGTGGTGGTAGGGGACTCCATTATTAGGAAGGTAGATAGGGCAATCTGTTTCCGGGACCGCATGAACCGAACAGTTTGTTGTCTCCCGGGTGCTCGGGTTCGGCACATTGCGGATCGGGTAGACAGATTGTTGGGGGGGCTGGGATTGACCCGGCGGTCTTGGTACACATTGGCACCAATGAGAAAGATGGAGGGTCCTAAAAAATGATTACAGGGATCTAGGCCAAAAGCTTAAGACAAGGACTTCCAAGGTAGTATTTTCTGAAATACTACCAGTGCCATGCGCTACCGCAGGGAGACAGTCAGAGATCAGGGAGGTTAATGCATGGCTAAGAAAGTGGTGCAGGAAGGAGGGGTTTGGGTTTTTAGAGCACTAGGACTCATTTTCTGAGAGGTGCCATCTATATTCTAGGGACGGATTGCACCTCAATGAAGAGGGATCTTCTGTGCTAGGGGGGAGAATGCTAAAAAGGTTGGAGGAGATTTTAAACTAGGATGGAGGGGGGTGGAGAATGAAACAGATAATGAACTAAATGGAATAGAGGAGGATACAAGGTGGTATGGAGGTAGAATGGGGGCAAGTGCGAGTTTGACAAGCAGTTTGACACCCATAGTAAATAAAGGTAATACTAGAAAACTTCTAAAGACTAAACCAAGTGGGCGCAGAAAGGATGGAGCAGATAAGATAATAGTACAAGCTGAAAAAAAACTTAAATGCATGCTTGCTAATGCAAGAAGCCTGACAGATAAAATGGGGGAGCTAGAATTAATAGCTGCAAGGGAGCAGTATGATATCATAGGCATTACTGAAACATGGTGGGATGAAACTCATGACTGGACAGTTAATTTAGAGGGTTATTCCCTTTTTCGGAAGGATCGAACAAATAGATGGGGAGGTGGAGTATGTTTATATGTTAAACCGGATCTAAAACCTATTATAAGGGATGATGTTTATGAAGGGAATGATGAAAATGTAGAGACTTTGTGGATAGAAATTAGCAGTGGAGGTAAAAGTATTAAGAAAATGTTTGTGGGAATATGCTATAAACCACCAAATATCTGTGAGATTGAGGAAGCTAAAATACTTTTGCAAATGGAAAAGGCATCAAAACTGGGTTATGTTTGCATAATGGGGGATTTTAATTATCCAGACATAGACTGGGGCAATGAGATTAGCGTTACAACAAAAGGAAACAGGTTTTTGGGGGTGCTTAAAGACAATTATATGACCCAAATTATTGAGGAACCAACCAGGAGAGGTTGGGGAAGAAATGGACAAGAAGAGGAAGGCGTTTAGATTCTTTAAGTCAGAAGGGACGGAGACATCGTATCAGTATTATAAGGAATGTAACAAAACTTGCAAAAGGGCAATTAAATTAGCAAAAATGGATAAGGAAAAAAGGATTGCAATAGACAGTAAGGTCAACCCTAAAAAGTTCTTTAAGTACCTTAATAACAAAAAAATGAGAAAAGAAAATATAGGACCCTTTCAGTGTGAGATGGGTAGGCAGATTATTGGAGATAAGGAAAAAGCTGAGGTATTAAACAAATTCTTTGCCTCTGTGTTTACCAGGGAAGAATGAAGTTCAATAGTAGTGCCGCAGGAGGAAGCCACAACCTACATATTAATGAACAATTGGTTAACTGAGGAAGAAGTTCATAAGCGACTTGAAAAAATGAAAGTAAATAAGGCCCCTGGCTCCGATGGCATACATCCAAGCGTTCTCAAGGAGTTAAGCTCAGTAATAGCCAAACCAATATATTTAATATTCAAGGACTCCATTTCCACATGCTCAGTACCACAAGATAGGCGTAAAGCAGATGTGGTGCCTATATTTAAAAAGGGAGCTAGATCACAACCGGGAAATTACAGACCTGTAAGCCTGACTTCAATAGTAGGGAAACTACTTGAAGGTTTAATATGGGATAATATTCAGGAATACCTAATGGAAAACAAAATTATTAGTAATAGTCAGCATGGATTTATGAAGTATAGATCTTGCCAAACTAACCTTATTTGTTTCTTTGAGGAGGTAAGTAGGAATTTAGACCAGGGAAATGCAGTTGATGTGGTCTACTTAGATTTTGCAAAGGCTTTTGATACGGTTTCACACAAGAGGTTGGTGTACAAAATAAAGATAATTGGACTCAGTAATAATATATGCACCTGGATTGAAAATTGGTTAAAGGACAGACAACAGAGGGTTGTCATAAATGGAACTTTTTCAGGTTGGGCTAAAGTCATGAGTGGAGTACCTCAGGAATCGGTACTGGGACCCCTGTTTTTTAACTTGTTTATTAATGACCTTGAGGTTTGGATCGAGAGCAAAGTCTCCATCTTTGCTGATGATACTAAATTGTGTAAGGTAATAGAATCAGAGCAGGATGTAATTTCTCTTCAGAAGGACTTGGAGAGACTGGAAACGTGGGCAGGTAAATGGCAAATGAGGTTTAATACAGATAAATGTAAGGTTATGCATTTGGGATGCAAGAATAAAAAGGTGACTTACAAATTAAATGGAGATATATTGGGGGAATCCTTGATGGAGAAGGATTTAGGAGTGCTTGTAGACTGCAGGCTTAGCAATAGTGCCCAATGTCATGCAGTAGCTGCAAAGGCAAACAAGATCTTATCTTGCATCAAACGGGCAATGGATGGAAGGGAAGTAAACATAATTATGTCCCTTTACAAAGCACTAGTAAGACCACACCTTGAATATGGAGTACAATTTTGGGCACCAATCCTAAGAAAAGACATTATGGAACTAGAGAGAGTGCAGAGAAGAGCCACCAAATTAATAAAGGGGATGGACAATCTAACTTATGAGGAGAGGCTAGCTAAATTAGATTTATTTACATTAGAAAAGAGGCGTCTAAGAGGGGATATGATAACTATATACAAATATATTCGGGGACAATACAAGGAGCTTTCAAAAGAACTATTCATCCCACGGGCAGTACTAAGGACTCGGGCCATCCCTTAAGGTTGGAGGAAAGGAAATTTCACCAGCAACATAGGAAAGGGTTCTTTACAGTAAGGGCAGTTAAAATGTGGAATTCATTACCCATGGAGACTGTGATGGCAGATACAATAGATTTGTTCAAAAAAAGGTTGGACATCTTTTTAGATGGGAAAGGTATACAGGGATATACCAAATAAGTATACATGGAAAGGATGTTGATCCAGGGGTCAATCCGATTGCCAATTCTTGGAGTCAGGAAGGAATTAATTTTTCCCCTTAATGGGGTTTTTTGTTTGCCTTCCTCTGGATCAATAAGTAAGTATAGATATAGGATAAAGTATCTGTTGTCTAAATTTAGCATAGGTTGAACTTGATGGACCTATGTCTTTTTTCAACCTCATCTACTATGTAACTATGTAACTATGACATCCAGTAACTTTGCCCCCCGACCTTGTACATATGTTTTAATCACATTTCCACTCAAATATTCACCCTTAAACTCCCGCTCCTGAAATTCCAGGTTTATTATATGATAGGAATGTTTATAACACAATAGGGCAGGTTATAACATACAGTGTCCCTGGCTTATGGTGCTTCTCAGCTACCGGGGACCCACGGTTTTCAGGGGTAACCAGTCATGCTTCACCTTTATTATGAAGACTGGCTACTCTTACCGTCACAAATAGCAATTACTATTTGTGGGTTTTAGTAATCCAATGCCGAATCCTATGAAAGACTATGTAATCATCGTTCCCCACTAGGATATTGAGGTATTAGTTCATCTAAATGTTATAAGAAAATCTTCCTGTGTCCTGCAGTATGCTGTCCTGACCCCTTTTTAGGGGTAATATTTTCATAAATAGTTACTGTTGTAAAACAAAATCTCTTAAAGACCATGTAGATCATGAAATATGCAGCACGTTCAATACCAATCTTTGATTATATATAGATTTAGAGCGTGAGGGGGGAGGTATTGACTCCTGATTAAGCTGACTGGCGAAACGCATCCAACCCCAAGAGCAGGATGCGTCTGACCCCACACCAGGGCACAACTAGAATTTATGACCCGACGAGCAGGCGAGATGTCTTTGAGAGCGGAGGTGCGATTAACAATGGAGGCGGTGAGACCGCAGCTTGCCTGTGGCGTGGGTGCTACTGCGTGGGTGCTACTGCTCCAATATGTGATTTTACATGTCTGTAAAGAATGTACCAAATGTGAGTCCATTACCTACAGTACAGTCTCTTAATTTATAAAGTATTTCAGTTTATGTGATCTGCACTGTGGTATCCTGTATCTTTATCTTCTAAGATTGTCTTCATGGGATTATCCACATACACCCAGAAAGAAAATAGCCAGCGTCTGGCTCTCCAATTATTTATTAAACACTGTGAGTAGAAGATTCATAAGACCAACACTCACTCAACACACACATTTGTTTAAAATGTTATTTTACTATTTTTTGTGTCTTTTTCATTTTTTTCTTTTGGTGCCTTCTTGTGCTCCTACTGGATTTGGAGATAATTCATTCATCAGAGGGAACTTTGGAGACAGACTGGAGGGTTTAAGCAACAGACTTTGTTAGCACTTGTTTTATATACATAATTATTAACGTATTACCTTTCACAGTAGTGATACAATTCAACTTGTTGCACTATATCTGATATAGAATTTGTTGATAAGTAAGATGTCTAATGCACTGGCTTTTGATTATCATCCTTGGGAATCTGTGGGAACGCCAATCCTAAACACCTTTTTGGGTACACAATGTTGTTTTTATTAGCCTACCACATATATACCACATTGTCAAAATAAATCATATGCTCTGAGTAGCCACAAAAGGACTCTGGGATTTCTGAAGAAAAGGCAAACGAGAAAAATCTGAATAAATTATGGTGGGTTGTTCACTCGCAAGACGAGGAGGGGATAAGGTATACACAGACTTGCAAGTAATAGACTGGCCAGTGTTGATAATGAAAGAATGTTGGCATACAATCTGAACTCTGACACCCTCAACCAGCATGCGATAAAGAAACCAACCTACCTTGGGAGGAGCTGCAAAGGTAATTAGTGCTGTAGGAAGATACCATTTATTTGATACCCACTGATTCTTTTTAAGGCAATCTGGCCAGACAAGGCACAGGTCAGGGACTGTACAGCATGGTATTAATGAGCTGGCGCTGCTTCCTTGAGTTTGTTAGGTAGGATATCCAGATGGTGACATTTAACTGCAGCTGCTACAGTCAAATCCTATCTCCTGATGCTTTGGTAAATACCAATTTATGTCTTAATTTTCAGACTATTTTTTCTTAAAACTATTGTACAGTAGATTGTTTTTGTTTGTTTGTTTTAATTTAACCTCTTGTCGTCTTTCTGCACTTGTAAATATTAGTGCTATTGTATTTCTGTTGTAGTACGCACTGGTTTAAACAATAAAAAGATTAAGTCAATTGCTTTTTCTGATTATTTTGCCTTTTAAAATGGCACTCTCTGTCAAAATCTGATGTCAAAAAGTATGACTCAGTGTATTAGTCTGTACATCAAATAACAATAAAGATAGTTCTTTATTTCTACCCCCTTTGTGAAATTGTTTTTACTAATGCACCAGTCATCTACTGCACAAATGCTACCTACATTTTTCTTAAGAAGCGATTTTCAGATGCTTTTGAAGACCCTTGACCTCTAAAGAGGCAGATAAAACCAACCTCATCCCTCCCCTCCTCTCACCCCCTACTCACTTTTCTCTCCCATCACTTTTCTTTAATATCTTATGAAGTCACCATTCTTTCTGCCTCGCTCTCCATCTGCAGTGCTTTATGTGTAAACTTTATAGCTATTTGACTCTCCTTGTGATGTCACCAGTACGATGTCACGTGCCAGATATATAGCTGTAACCCCTTTCCCTATGCCTATGGGAAACCGCAGGCGATTACGCGTGCTGCTGATACCTGTACGCTCACAGCAGGCCTGAGCCTCCGCTTCTGAGAGCCTGGGGTGAGCTCTCTCTCTCTGTGCAGCGTCTCCACCTATGAGGAGCCCAGTGTAGGTGGGATTAACTCCTCATAGGAAACAATACGACAATAATAATACAACCAATGTATTTAACACACTTTACCAACATGGTAATAACACAATAATACAATTACACACACTTCATAACAATAATAAAGCAATCACACAATGATGGTTTCCCCCCCAAATATTGAGGGTGCCTTGGGCACCTGAAACCCTGATGTCCACAAAGCGGATCCCATCCAAAGTGTGTGTGTGAGGGCAGCGCTACCCCCCCCCTTTGTGAACCGTTGGTGCACGTGTGTACCTTCCTTGGCACTCCTGTACCCAGGTGCACCTGGCAGATCAAAGAACCATCAGGTCCCATGCAGCTGGGCCTCCGACACCAACCCCTCATGCCTCGGGGTCCTGGCCTGTGCACGTGCAGTGTGAACTCCAGCCGAAGGGTCTCACAACATGAGTGGATTACAATTAAGATGAAGATAAAGAAGAACCCAAAATGGATTACAAATTACAGATGAAGTAAAGAAAGAAGAAAATAATTAAAGATTTTACCTGTGGACCGTGGCTGCTGAGAAGCATTGCGTCGTGGACAAAGAGTTGCTTCTGCTGTTGCTTGTGTTGGTGTTGGACTCGGATTCGGTGGGTGAAGACATCAAAAAGTAAGAAAAATATGGCTTGTATTTTACTTAATGTTGTATTTTTTTTTTTTTTAGGTTGGCATTTGCATTCCAATGTAAATGTCTTTTGTTTGGTGCTTGTTTTTTTAATTTGCAGGCATTTTTTTAGGTTGGTACTGTATTGGCATTTTTTATTAATTCAAGTGCACAGTAATGTCTTTTTTATTTGATGCATGTATTTAGTTTTTTGCAGGTTACCAATTGATTGACAGTGACAGACCATGCACATAGGGCATTGATCTGGTTTCTGTGTCAATCAATTGGTGTATTGGCTTTTTTTGTGTTATGCCTGGCAATGCAATGTGTTTTTTAGTTGATGCATGTGCTGCATTTTTTTTTGCAGGCTGCATATTGCCTGGCAAAGTGGCAGCTCTTGCTCACAGAGCATGGGCGTGCCACTATGCCAATCAATAGTTTTATTTGGCTTTTTTGTTTTATGGCAATGCAATGTGGTTTTTATTTGATGCATGTACTGTATTTATTTATTTTCAGGTTGCCAATCACTTTTTTGGGGCATTTTTTGGATTACAATTGAATGTATTTATAATTTGAGGCTTGTTTTGGTGATTGGCAGGTTGTTTATTGCCTGGCGTGGTGGCAGCTCATGCCCACAGGGTGTGCCAACATGCCAATAAATCATTTTTTTTGGCATTTGTAATGGGGGGGGGGGTTCTATGTAATACTGTGTTTTATTTTGGGCCTGTTTTTTTTTTTTTTTAGCTTGACCACTTATTGCTATAGTGTTAAAGCATGCCCATATTTATATGGGCATACTGTAACACTGTGCCAATCAATGAGTAGTGGGTGTAGTGGGCCCTGGGTGGGTGGTTAGGCCTCCCAGGTGGGTATTGGGGGATGGTGGGTTAACCCCTTAATTACTATAGTGGTTACTAATCGCTAAAGTGATTAAAGGGTTAGGGGCCATTAGATTGTATTTTTTTATTGTACTGTTGCTGACAACGGAGGACAAGGATGGTGATGATGATGATGATGATGATGATGATGATGATGATGATGATGATGATGATGATGATGATGAAGACAGCCTTCATCTGGCAGGGATAAGTGCAAGTTTTATTTACTTTATGCTGGTTTATGTGTTATTTTAAATGGACAAATGCACTATTATCCATATCTGGATAATAGTAATTTTGCCCACTACTGTACTGTATGTATTAGTGGGGTAGTTGGGGGTATAGGGGGTATTGGTACAGTAGGTAGTAGGTATTTTAATGTTTATTGTAGGTAGAGGGACTGAGTGAAGGGGGTGGTTGCCACAGGGTGGGTGGTCAGGCTTCGGTGGGTAGTGGAAGGGGTTAACCCTTTCATAACCATAGTGGTTACTACCACTAAGGTTATGAAGGGGTTAACCCCTCTCAATGCCCACCCGAGAGGCCTAACTACCCATCCTAGGGCTATTAACCCTTTCACTCACCCCCTCTGCCCTCAATAAACCTGGTAGTCTGCAGTAACCCCTTCATTGCCTTAGAGGTTAGCCGCTAAGGTAATGAAGCTGCTTACATTTTATTTTTATTCATAGTGTGCATGAGCGGGGGTCTCCTGAGCTGAACAAAGTTGGAATTCAGCCTCGGGGACCCCCTACTTTCCGAGACACAGGCCCCGTTATGGGGTGCCGGTATCTCCTGCAATATTAAAATCCTACGGTCACATGACCCACAGGATTTTAACATGGCGGGGATAATGGCACCCAATAACGGGGCCTGTAACTCGGGAAGTAGGGGATCCCCGGACCTGAAATCAATGCTGTTACGCTCCGGAGACCCCCTGCTACAAAATTGTAGTATTAAAATTAAATAAACCCCCCGCGATCGCCGGCTAGAGGTGCGCAGATAGAGTGACTGATTCAGCTTATCTCTTACTGCGCGTCTCTTACAGACAGGTAGATCCCGGAAGGATTAACACAGCAGGGACCCCTGCTGTGTTAATCCGATGGGCCATTTAGTCTGCGGCGGACCATCTCAGACCACCATGCACTAGTACGTGTTTCAACCCGAGAAAGTCGGATAGCGGCCGCTGCATCTGTACAACACCACAAACAGTATGTGAAGACACTTCAATAAATAAAATATGGAAAAAGGGGACCATATCGTGGGCATATGGAGGCAATGCCTGTACTGCGCATGGGCAAAAATGCAATGAAACGTATATGCGTTCCATACAGTTCACATAGAACTCTCATACACACCAGCATAGTAGCACAGTGTAATTAATGCATCTATTTCTTCTCGCTTATTTTTACAGGTGAAACTGTGCAAGAGACAGCACGAAGAAGATTGTATTATTGAAAGAAGATTGTATTATTTCCCGAAGTCTTTGTTATTTATGTCCAAGCTCTAATTGAAAAATACTTATTCGTAATCTCAAGTTTTTTTTTCAAATTTGTTTTTCAAATTAACAGTGTATAAGAATAAGATATGGGTTACATTGTAATTAGATTAAAGACACAGGAGTGCCACCTATCATTACTGCAGAGTACTACTATAGCAGCTGCAAAACTCCACTTTGCAACCACAGCACAGTCACGGTCACAGCTGCAACATGCAAAAAAATAACAGGGATTTACAGTAGGTTTTGCACAGTACCAAAAACAGTAAGTCTGATGACATCTGTATGTGCAAAGGAGGCTTCATAAAATGAAGGTAAATAAAGCACCTGGCCGCAACAGCATGCACCCAATGGTTCTAAAGTAGCTAAATTCAGTATTATATTCAAGTACTCCATTTCTCAGTTCTAGATTAGCGTAAAGCAGATGTGATGCCTATATTTAAAAAGGAAGCTAGATCACAACCAGGGAATTCAGACCTGTAAGCCTGACATCAATAGTGGGGAAGCAAGTTGAAGGTTTAGTATGGGATAATATTCAAGAATACCTATTGGATAACAAAAGTACTAGTCAGCATGGATTTATGAGGGATCAGTCTTGCAAATCTAACTTTATTAGCTCATTTGCCGACGTAAGTAGGAATTTACACGAGAGCAATGCAGTTGATGGGCTCAACTTTTTTTTTTTTGCAAAGGTTGTTGATAAGGTGTTATACAAGACGTTTGTGTACAAAATAAAGGAAATTAATCTGGGTGAAAATATTTGCACCTGGATTAAAAACTGGCTAAAGGATAAACAGCAGAGATGTATAATAAATGGAGCCTTTTCAGGTTGGGATAAAGTTGTGAGTGGAGTACCTCAAGGTTCAGTAGTGGGTCTCTGCTTTTTAACTTGTTTATTAATTACCTTGAGACTGACATGTAGAGGAAATTCTCCATCTTTTCTGTAACTAAATTATATAAGGTAGTGAAATCATAACAAGATTACATTTCTCTACAGAAGGGCTTCAATTAACTGGAAACGTGCGCAGGTAAATGGCACATGATATTTAAAACAGATACATGTACGGTTGTGCATTTGGAAAGGAAGAATAAACAGGCTATAGTAAATACAAATACAATTGGGCAAATGTAGGTCAAACCTTGATGAAGAAGGATTTAGGAGTGCTTAAAGACAGCAGTCTTAGGCTACGGCCCCAGTGTTGGTGCTACACGTGCACCTGACAGGCTGGCAGAGTGCGCAGCTGTGATCCCCTGTCTGTGCAGAGCTGCAGGAGATTGCGACGGGGGGCGTGACGGGGCCGCAGCCATGACGTCACCTGGCAGGTTTGCCCTCATTGGCTGAACCGCCGGGGGCGTGGCCAGTGCTCCGTCGCCAGTTCTGAAGACAGTTTTAGTTGCGGCAACGCGGCGACCAAGGCAGTTAATGGGCCTGGCCCCATTGAGGGGCAGTTCTTGTTCCTGCAGCACACACCATAGCGCGCGTTGCAGCATGTACCGGGGACCTAGCCTTAGCAATAGTGCTCGATGTCAGACAGTAGCTGCAAAGGCAAATAACATTATCTTGCATAAAATGCGGAATGGATGACAGGGAAGAAAGCATAATTTTGCAACTGTATAATTCATTAGTAAAACCAAAAAATATATTCAGTATCAATACAAGGAACCTTCAAGAGAATTATTCTACCCAAAGTCAGTACAAACTGTTACGCCGGTGCTGCCCGCAGACCAGACCCGTCCCCTGTGCTGAGGTGGGACGTAGGGATACACGCACCCGCAGCAAAGGGAGCGCGTCCGGAGTGTGCTGTTAGTGTTGCCAGGCCAGGTATAGTAAGGAAGAGAATACTTGCCGGTACCGGTAGTAGAGGAAGAGTAGTTATTGCCGTTGCCAAGATCAGGGATTGGAGAGTTGCGGAAGGTCGAAGGTATAAGCCGTGTTTCAGGGATGCCAGAAGTCACGAAGTCCAAGTAGAGCCGAAGTCGAGAGCCAGAGGGGGTAGTCGTCCAATCCGCGTCAATACCTGAGGAGTCACTGAGAGAGTAGTCAAATGCTTCCATACAGAACTATGTCGAGCGACGAGTGATGGGAAGCACAGGCATAATAAGGCTGGGCAGGCCAATGGGAAAAGGGGGCAGGCCTGGAGGACTGCAAGGAGTCCTCCCTGATAGGAGGGAGGTGTTACAGCCCAGCTGAGTGTAATCATTGATTTGCATGGAACTGTGTGATGCTTGGGGGCGACGCCTCACTGCAGGAGCAGTGGTTAAAAGTGCTCTGTTAGGCGTGTGCTCTGTAAGCTGGGAATGCATGCGCATAACGTCTGGGGCTGGCGTGCGTGTGTGCGTGGATTCGGTGACTGACGCGCGCATGCGCATGGGGTCAGAGACAGACGCACATGTGCGCATAGAGCGCGGAGCTGGAGACACACGCAGAGGCTGCGGTTCAACAGGCACCTCTTCGGTTGGTGCAATCCTGTGATGGCGAGGAGCCAGAGTGCCAGTGGCAGACAACGGAGGTATGTGGGAATTGCGCTGCAGACACTTGGACGCCTGAGTATCGACGGGAGGTGAGTAATGGTCGCGCTGATGGCGCTGAGACACCAGATTCCTTACACAAATGACTGGAGGAAAGGATATTTCCCAGCAGCAAACAAAGGGTTATTTATAGTGTGGGCAGTCAAAATGTTAAATGTATTACCCATGGAAACTGGCAGATATAATAGATATCTTTAAGAAAAGGTTAGACATCTTTTAGAAAGGAAAAGTATACCAAAAAAGTAGAGATGGACGAACCAGTCCAAATCCGTTTTCTGAAATTTTGCGGATTGCTTAAAGCAAATCCTCTACACATTGCAGGTATAGACACTGACATATGTCAGGTGTTTTATGGTCTAGCCAGTCATCCGACTATCCTATAACAAAACCTAGAGAATGTATAGCATTTTTGCGTAGCCCTCACTCCAATCACAAGAGAGGAGTTCAATCCCGGGGGCTGAATCTAGGCTTAGAATAATAAAGGAGATGGCTGGTTAAATCCTTCCCATACAATGGCAACAGTGCTGGTAAATCTGATGCCATTTTTTCCACTGACTGGGAAGGTCTCACTGGTCCCCCACTTAGTTTTGAAACACTGTTGCAAACAATCACTATGTGTCACAGAATGATATACATGTTTATCACAATTGTGTTAGTTTTCACTGGTTCCTCACTTTCCCCCTTACAGATTTCTGTTAGTTGCACGAGGGAAGGTTTTTTTTTGTTTGTTTATTTCAAATTCAGGGATCTGACAGACCTCATCAATCAGTGGTGTTAAACAGGGCAAACATCAACCTAGGCATACACTGATTTTGTGCCGTGTAACACAGTAGATTAATACTGCACTGTGATATAGATCCTAGAGAATAAGGATCTGGCATTAGCCCAGGGATTTAGGAGTATCTAATAATAATAATAACAATAATAATAGAGTCTGCGCTCGATTTAAAATGTTTTTAATTCGCGAATTTATGGTTTTCAATAAAATGCTATAAATTTTGTAAAATCACACTAGGAGGCATCTGAGTGCACAACATTGGGTTCCTTTCTCACAATTGAGATATCAAATTATAGATGCTGTTTCTCCATTCAAGAGAGGAGGAGATCGAGAATCAGTCCTTTTGCAGGAAGAAAGTAGGTGAATTTTCACATTAGACACTATTAATCCTAGAGGGATGAATGAGTCATTAAATCTTAAGTGCTTCCTATAAAGTCAACAGATGTATAAGTAACTAATGATGGTTTACAGTATATGTTTTCCTGCTTTTTGATATGCGTGTAAAAGACTTTTCGGTGGAATTATGTCATCTTCATTGCAAAAAAATAGTTTGGCGATCTTTGATGTCGTTTGCAATGATTTATTGTTGTACCCCCTTTAATATGATATTGTAGGATAGTTTTTCCTTTTTTAAATTACATTTGTATTAAATTGTTATGATTTTGAAGGTTTTTAGTGATATGTTTATATACATATACACTTAGTAACGGATTGTGTTTTATTATGTATTTGCACTTTATCTCCTTTTAATATTAGGTAATTTTCTACTAAATTCAATACTATTGTATACACTCTTTGTAAGTTTTGATACTTGGTGCATTTATTGATATTTACACTTTAAACCGGCCATATTTGTTCATTTTCATGTGGTTCACAGGATGCATTCCAGGATCTGATGATGTAGATATGTGGTGCACATGTTTTACGTGGATTGTGGTGGGCGTTGGCTGTACTTTGGATCGCACATGTGGTTTCTCTCCATTAGTGTATTAGGTATTGTAGGAGGACATGTGCAGAGGTACACAATGGAGACTGTTTTAAGGTGAAATTAAAACAGGGCTTTATTGTGCCTGTCGCTTTAAACACAGCAAAAATCAACGTAAGAGAATAAGCCAAACAACATTTATCAATACACAGACATAGATAATAGTCTTATACGAAAAGTCTTATCTGTTAGCTGGGCTGCTGTAGGGGAAGCTTCTCTGCTCTCTTGGAACTGCACCCTTGTGTGCACAGGAAATGTCAGGCTTCAGGTTAGAATCTTGTCCCAATTTTTCTTGTGGTCAGCTTGTCGCTCAAGACATCTGTCCTTCCTTGGTTCAGCCCAGCTGTGGACTAAGGAATCTCTGCTCTGTTTCCTAGTTCAGCTCAGGTGTGAGTTAAGGAGTCTCCCTTCCTGTCTCAGAGGCAGGCTTTTTCTACCACCTGCAATCAGCCAGGTGGTGTTAGTTAATTGCCTACCAGCAATTAACCACCACACTGCTGGATTAAAGGCACATTTGTGAACAGGGATAAGTCCCCTGTTACAGGTATATATACCACTTTTGTATGAGTCTTTATTCACCTGGTGAAAGAACCCGTGTTGGACATGAAACATTGTCTGTACCCTCTGATT
This sequence comes from Ascaphus truei, assembly GCF_040206685.1. Taxonomy (NCBI): domain Eukaryota; kingdom Metazoa; phylum Chordata; class Amphibia; order Anura; family Ascaphidae; genus Ascaphus; species Ascaphus truei. The sequence goes on from NC_134483.1 coordinate 349,359,112, forward strand.
GTTCATGAATAAACACAAGACTCATACTGTAAGTAAATATTTAGAGATACTGAATAAGGGGACAATAACCTTTTATTCTGGTATGATTACACTTTTTTGTCCTGTATGACTACATCTGGGACCTACTGAAAACATGTAGGGGAACGACGAGGACGACTAACAAAAGGTGGAAAGTATAAATGGGAGCAGGAAAGCTGGCTGCAAGGGTACTAGAGTCTGTTTGCCTAGCTTTGCTTAAAAAGGAAAGTTTTTATTGTCTGAATGGAAGTAAAGCTTCTTGATTTTTTTAAAGCAGTTTATTCCACAGTCTTGGGGCGGTCCATGGAACAGCTCTCCCTCTAGCTTTATTTACCTTAATCCGAGGCTCAATCAGTTGAGGGGCGATAGCAGATGTAAAGGGCTTGATTAGAGGTGTTACTGATCAGGCAGTTCTGAAGGTAAGGGGAGGAGGGCAAGACCATTGATAGCCTTAAAAGCAAGGGTCAAGATCTTATAATGAAGCATTTGCTTCACCAGCAGCCAGTGCAGATCTTGTAATACTGGCGAGATTAGAGAAGAGGGACAGTGAGAGAGTTAGAGAGGAGGGAGAGTGAAAGCAAAAGGTGGAAGAGTGAGAGAGAAGGGTGGAAGAGTGAGAGAGAAGGGTGGAAGAGTTAGAGAAAAGGGTGGAAAAGTTAGAGAGAAGGGGGAAGAGTTAGAGGAGGAGCGAAGAGAATTGGAGGTGAGAGTTAGAGAAGAGAGAGAGTGACGGAGGGGGGTCTTTTAAATAATTTAGCAGGGGGGTCCAGAATGTTAATTATGCCACTGACTGGTGACCTACTGTTTTGGATACCAGTCGTCTGATATTACATAACATACAGCAGTAGGCGTATTTCTTTGGCACATGAGGTAGTTCATTTCTTCTATCCTGAGACTGTGGGCAGCTCCAAGCAGTGACATCTTTATCTACTCTTTCGTTATGAGATAATTTGCTATTACAGCTATATTCAGTAGATAGGACTCAACTGGCACAGTAAATAAGAAACAGCTGTCATATAATAAGGACAAATTATAAATAATAATAATAATAGCTTGGTGCCTTTGAGACATAATTAAATCTCATAAAATTGTAGGGCAATCAGCAGTTCTGTTGCTGATACAGAGGAGCTGCACTGATTTAAAGGAGTTGCATTTTGTGACAGCAGGAACTTTTACTCTTGACGAAGGGGTTAACCCCCAAAACATTGTGCACCTGCACTCTATTAAAACAAAGTAACTAAAATGCCTATTTGACTAACCACTTATTTGAGTGCTGCAAAGCTTTCTCTTCTGTGATATTGACTTTGTGCATGTTAGGATGTCCCCACACAATTGAAGTCCAGCACCATGTCTACAACAGATAATGAACAAGTGAGTGCCTCTACCCGATCCACTTTTTCAAAGACTGCATAAAATAGTTGATCAAGAGTTGATGCAATGACTGTAACTGAACTTTCATCAAAAAGGAGGAGACCCCCCAAAGTGATGACTTAGGCCCAAATGCTCACAGCTCCATTACTGTATGTCACTTAACATCATGTTAATAGCAAAGTTGTTAATATAATGTTAACCCATGTTTTGTCCAGTAACGAGCATAACGTTAACTATAGCAGACATTAGTGATAAGAATTTAATGATATGCAAATAAGACATTATCATAACATTGAACACCCACTGAAGTCCATTACGGTTATCATGGGGAATTAACATTACGCTGTTTAAGTTATACTTAAAAATGGCAATACTCATATACAGACACCAAAATATGGCTTTTGCAGTGTCTGGATAATTGTAAACCCACAGTTAGGCATACTGTAATTGCAAGAACATAGCATTATTTTCCTATATTAGTGCCCTCTCCTCCGACTCTACTTCACCAAAAGCCTATTGCCTGACATAAGGTCACGTTACTGGAAGTGCAATGTTATAATAACATGCCTTTAAGCCCGTGTTTTGCCACACATTGCCGCTGGCGGTCAAGGGGTTAATGGGGAATGATTAACGTTGCAATCCCTACTTGTTTAAAGCAGCCATCCCACAATAAAAAAAGTTCAATTATTATTATTTTTTAACATAATTGGAACCTCCGGGTGTGAAACCGTGCTATTTTCAATTCAGTGGAATCCTTGAGAGAATTACCAGTTATAGTCTTGGTTTCCCTTGGTCACCTATTTGTCCCCTTACCTTCCCATAGGCATAGCGGAGGCTGAGGAGAGTGCGGGGGATGCGCAGTAGCAAGCACAAGCAGCAACCATTACGAGTATAGCACAGCAGGGGAACTAAACTACCCAGAATGCTGTAGTGGATAATCACGAGAAGCAGCTCAGTCAATAGGGCTGCTGCATTTAGGACAGTTAGGACAGTTAGGACAGTTAGGACAGTTAGGACAGTTAGAACAGTTAGAACAGTTAGAACAGTTAGGACAGTTAGGACAGTTAGGACAGTTAGGAGAGTTAAGCTGTAGGACAGAGAAAGGGAAGGTAGGGTCTGGGTGTCAGTGGCATCCAGACTAGGCCATATTAACCCTTTAGATCCAAGATAGGCCCTCTCACCTAATCAGACTGCGGCTGCTACAGGGAAACCCCTAGCTAGGGACATTTCCCCTATAGCTGTATAGAGTTAGCCTGCAGCCAATGCTCCTAAGCAGAAATGCTTTTAAGTAGAAATATTTAAAGTAGTGAGGAAGTTTAAAAAGGAAGTTGGATCCATTGATTTGCTGATCATCTCTTCTAATCTCTTGTCTTTTCTCAGGTAAAATCATATCTCAAATTGTCTGTCCTGCAATCATCATATCCTGCTGTCCATTTAGTTCAATTTAGGTAAAAACATATCTCAAATTGTCTGTCTGTCCTGCAATCATCATACCCTGGTATGTCTTAATTTAATTCATCTTCCACACCATTTGCTTTAACGTCCCTCACATGTGCTAATTAAGTTGGTTAGGCCAGCCAGGTGACTATGTAAAAGTATATAAGTAAACTCACAACAGCCATTGCTGCCTGCAGCCAATGCTCCTAAGCAGAAATGCTCTTAAGTAGAAATATTTAAAGTAGTGAGGAAGTTCAAAAAGAAGTGGAAAAGTGGACAACACCTTCTGCTTCTGATTCCTGTATTTGAACTACGCTGGAAAGGTGGATATCCTCCCAGACTGCACATCAGCACTTAACGATTGCTGTGATGCCACCTTAATATTTTTATATTTGCTGTGACCTCACTTCTTTTCAAATTATGCATTCCTTCCACCAGCCTAATCATGTCTCTAACTCTATTCATATATCGTCATCTGTCCTTCTTTCACCACTTCTCAGTTCACATGAACTCCTTTGTTACCTGCGCCCTCTGACAAGCCACAGCTATCCCCCTTCACTAAAACACACCCCTACATATCATCCTCGCACATTCTCTTTCTATCCATGCTTCTCCTCCTCGCTTCTGGGGATATCTCTCCCAATCCTGGTCCCTGCCTTATTTCTACTTGCTCTCATGCCTTCCACATGCAACTTCTACTCCTTCTGGTGTAAACCCCTCCAGCCTCATACCCATCCCCTGCCACCCACCCTCCTCTCTCCCTTTCTCGCCCTTTCTCCTGTGCCCTTTGGAATGCCCGCTCCCTCTCCAACAAGTTCCTCCCTGTGCATCACTACTTTCTCTCTCACTCTCTGCTCCTATTTGCTATAACTGAGACCTGGCTCACTCAGTCTGACTCGGGAAGCTGCCCTCTCTCATGGTGGCCTTTCCTTCTCCCACACTCCGCACCCTGATAGCAGGGGTGGAGGCATGGGGCTCCTGCTCTCCTCTCTCTGCCGTTACCGAACCCTTCCTATTCCTCCCTCTCTTGCTTTTCCCTCCTTTGAGGTTCACACAGTCCAGATCTTTTCTCCTTTCCCTGTCCATGTGGCAGTCATCTATCGCCCACCTTCCTCTACTCATCCCCTTCTGCTTTTCTCTCTCACTTTGAATCCTGGCTCTCTTTCTTTCTCTCCTCAGACTCCCCTGTTCTTCTCCTTGGGGACTTCAACTGCCAAATTGATGACCCCTCTCTCCCTTGGGCTTCCCATTATCTCTCTCTAACCTCTTCTTTTGGCCTTCAACAGTGGACTGAAGCCAGCACCCACAAGGATGGACACTACCTAGACCTGGTTTTCACTAAAAAAACTTCTCTCTCTCCGATTTCTCCATTTCCCCTTTTCCTCTCTCTGACCATCACCTCATCTTATTTTCTCTCTCTCGCTTCTCTCCATTCCAATCTCCATCTCGCCCTCATTTTTGCAGAAACCTGCACTCTATTAACCTACCAGCTCTTGATTCCACTTTACGCTCCTCCCCCTCCTCTCTCAGTTCTGCTTCAGATCCTGACAACCTGGTCAGAAACTACAACTCTGCCTTATCTTCCTCTCTTGATCTTCATGCCCCGCTTTCTCTCTGCCATCCTTGCCCTTCTAACCACAGACCCTGGCTAAACTCCCACACACGCATGCTGCGTTCCTCCACTTGTTCCTCTGAACGCTTCTGGAGAAAATCTCATAAACTCGCAGACTTCATTCACTACAAATTTATGCTGTCCTGTTTCAACTCTGCCCTCTCACAGGCTAAACAAACCACCTTTTCATCACTAATCAACACACACAAGTCTAACCCACGCCGACTCTTTTCTGTCTTTCTGTCTTTGACTCTCTACTCAGACCACCTCAGCTGCCTCCTCTTCTTCCTCCATCTCACCTCAGGACTTTGCTGACTTTTTTAAAGAAAAGGTGGAATCCATACGTCAGAACATCCCATCTGTTGCCTCCTCCCATCTCACACTGCTTCCCAACTCTCCTCCTGCCTTACTTGACTCTTTTTCCGCTATCTTGGAGGAGGATGTGTCACTGCTGATCTCCTCTTCTCCCTCTACCACTTGCCCTCTTGATCCCATTCCCTCCCATCTCCTAAACCCTCTTGCTCCTTCTATAATCCCTATGCTCACATAGATCTTTAACTCTTCCCTCTACTCTGGTACCTTTCCATCCTCCTTCAAGCATGCAGCCGTTATACCATTACTCAAAAACAGCAAGCTTGACCCTACCTGTCCTTCTAACTATCGACCTGTCTCCCTCCTGCCTTTTGCCTCCAAGCTCCTTGAACGTCTTATATTCTCTTGATTGCTACACTTTCTCAACACCAATTCTTTCTAGACCCAATCTGGCTTCTGCACTGCTCCCTCTACTGAAACAGCCCTCACTAAAATAACTGACGACCTCCATGCTGCCAAAGACAGAGGTCATTACACTCTGCTCATATTACTCGACCTCTCTGCAGCATTCGACACCATGGACCACCCTCTTCTCCTTCACATTCTCCATACTCTTGGTATTCGGAATAAAGCTCTATCCTGGATCTCCTCTTACCTCTCCCATCATACTTTCAGTGTCTCTTTTGCTAACACCTCCTCCTCCTTTATTGATCTCTCTGTGGGGGTACCCCAAGGCTCTGTCCTGGGACCCCTTCTCTTTTCTCTTTACACACTCTCTCTAGGTGACCTAATCACATCTTTTGGTTTTAAATATCACCTCTATGCTGACGACACACAAATTTACCTTTCAACCCCTGACCTTACACCTGCTATACAGACCAAAGTTTCTGAATGCCTCTCTGGAATATCATCCTGGATGGCCATCCGCAGACTGAAACTTAACATGGCAAAAACAGAGCTCCTTATACTTCCTCCCAAACCTGGCCCTACTACCTCCTTCCACATTACTATTGGAAATACGATCATTCACCCAGTAGCCTAAGCACGCTGCCTAGGGGTTACACTTGATACCTCTCTCTCATTCTCCTCTCATATTCAAAACGTTTCTAAAACTTGTCGCTTTTTCCTCCGCAATATCACAAAGATACGCCCTTTCCTCTTTTACTCAACTGCTAAAACTCTGACTCAGGCCCTCAATCTCTCACATCTCGATTACTGCAACCTCCTGTCCGGCCTTCCTGCCTCTCACCTGTCTCCCCTACAATCTATCCTAAACGCTGCTGCCAGAATCGTTCTAATCTTTCCTAAATCTGTCTCCGCATCTCCACTCCTGAAATCCCTCTCCTGGCTTTCGATCAAATCCCGTATCTCACACTCAATTCTCCTCCTCACTTTTAAAGCTTTACATTCTTCTGCCCCTCCTTACATCTCAGCCCTAATTTCTCGCTATGCACCATCCCGACTCTTGCGTTCTTCTCAAGGATGTCTTCTTTCTACCCCCTTTGTATCTAAAGCTCTCTCTCGCCTTAAACACTTTCTGCCCCGCACCTCTGGAATGCCCTTTCCCTCAATACCCGACTAGCACCCTCTCTATCCACCTTTAAGACCCACCTTAAGACACATCTGCTTAAAGATGCATATGAATAGCACTGGATAATCCTGGACACATGATACATAAAGCTTGGCCCCCTGCAGACGCACTTACTAGAATTCCCTCCTACTGTCTCTGTACGTTCTACCTACCTACCAATTAGATTGTAAGCTCCTCGGAGCAGGGACTCCTCTTCCTTAATGTTACTTTTATGTCTGAAGCACTTATTCCTATGATCTGATTTATATTATTTGTTATTTATATCATATGTATTACTACTGTGAACCGCTATATAAATAAAGACATACAATACAATACAGTATAGTGCCATTTGAATACATCGCGCAGCGATTTGAGGACTGTTGTCTGGGGCAGGACCACCACTGAACTATCATAGACTATCAAAGGTGAGACCCTCCTACCTGGAGCACCTGGGCAGGTACTTCACAATGTGCACCAACTATAACACTTTCAGTTACTGTGTGCAGCGCTGTCAAACACATTGGGTGGGTTGGCTCTTGTGGACACCAGGGAGGTTGGGTGCCCAAGGGCCCCTCAGTACTTTAGGGAAATCCCATCAGGGGTGGACACTATGGTTGGAGGGTACGGCGGGGAAACGGCCGTGCGAGGCCTATATTGTATGTGAGTTAATGATATACTGTATCTTGTTGTACCTGTGTTCAGTAAATTGTTATTAAATACAAGTGTGTGATGTGAAGGGGTTATTTGGCGCTGTCAGGATCAATCATAGGTGGAGGCGCTGTCACCAGGCGGATCAGGTACACCACGGGCTCCCAGCAGCAAAGGTTCAGGCCTCCTGTGAGCCACAGGTAAAGTACCACCCAATCAGTAACCGCCACATTTCCCATAGAGTGGGGGAAACAGCGCTACACAGTGACTATGCCCATGCTCCTCATGGAGGAAACATGTCTACCGGTGGCGACCAGTAGAAATCAATAACTAGTGATATTGTGACTTCCTCTTGGCTCATCGATCCCACAGGTTTATCCTTTAGTTTGTAAACATAATAGCCAAATTCCAAGGCCTGCTAGGTTTTCTATTTGATGTTGTATAACTGAATTCGGTCTTGCTTTGTCTTTTTCCTACTTTTCCTTGATCCGGTGATGAGGTGGGAGGGCTGAACGGTCATGGAAATGTGGTGCGAAAATAAGTGTCCAGAGGTTTAGAATTATTGTTTAAAAGAAATCGGACTTTATTTTCAACTGAACTAAATTGGGGGGGTTTTTTGTGTGTTTTTTTCAGTTTCCTCAAGGAAATCAATTACACTGGTACCTGTTTTTTTAAATGCATATGTTCTGTGGGACTGCCCCATTTGTAGTTTTAAAGCTTTGTACTAAGGTATCCACTTTAATAAGATAAGCAATGAAAACATTAAAATACTGTAAACATGTTGCAGGCTTTACAGAATTCACTCTGTAAATATTAACCTATGTGACCCCTTCATTTATACCAAGTGCTTGGTTACCGTTGTATAGTTCTTCTGTGAGCTAAGCCCTCTCTCTGGTCATCCAAAAAGCCCAAGGCAGTAGTTAAAGTTAAAGGACATTTGGGATTTGTAGGTTTGATACAATCTGCAAACCATGATTACTATTCTCCACTAAATGGAAAGTGCACTCAATATCAATATGGGGCAGGAGATCACACATTGCTTGCTGCCATGGTTACAATGCTACACGGTTGCTCTATCTGTAAAAAAAAAAAAAAAAAAAGCCCAATTTGACTAAGCTAAGGCACGGTAGGATTATACTGAGCCTGGAAGAAAACAGCAGAGGAGAATACAAAACAACATACTGTAAAATTGTATTTTTATAATGACTCAAATATTTTCCACTTTAAGAAATTATGCAGGTGGTGTTTAACGAAGACTGCATGGAAAATATAAATAACACTGATTTTCAGGACTGAAAACTACAGCAGTTGTAGAAATTCTTATAAGACCGGTTATGTTTGTCTAATTGTAGGCCAGGTTATTTTGTGAGTGAATACGTTACAGAAATGTGTGTCACATGTACAATTAATAAAACTAGCTGGGCATTAAGGAACTTAAACAATTTGTATTTACAGTACAGTTATAATTTATCATTATCAGTCTCCTGTGCATTAACAGCACAATATGTATCCTACAGTATTCAGTGCTTGTTGATATATTTTGTTCAAAAATAGGGCCAAAGTTTGCTAGCACTATATATGAATAGCATAAAAAACATTTGTGCCAATACACTCGGCATACCTGTCACACATTTAAAAAAAAAAAATCTTTATTCTATATTCATTAAGAAGGCAAGTAAACATTTACATTTTAGGTAAGTACAATGATAAAACAGCCTTCTGATTAAAATTAATACATTTACAACCAAGTCATTGCTAATATATCTTTATTACGGGAAACAATCAGGTCTGCAATATGCAGATCATTTCCTGTGACTTGTTTTAAAGCCACAAGAGCTGCATCAATCTTTGATATACTATTTGTAGTTCTCATCTTGATACAAGACATTAAGAAGGACCGTATAATTCATCAGGACGAACCCCCAAATAAATGGACTTTAAATGAATAGACTTTAGGATAAAATAACCACTTTATGTTGATGTTCTGCTTTTATTCGTCGGGGATCCCGATGCCTCTCTGAGATATGTATTACATGTTGTGAAGGAGATGGGAAATATTCTGACTAAAAGATCTGATGGGATAAATCTAAATTATTCCCTTTCAACCACAAAGCTCTGACTGGTTGGCTTGTTACTCAGCCTTTGTGTGGGTTGAAAAATGCAAGTACTAAGATATTAATTACTGTATCCTTTATGATAGAATATGGGTGAATTTCCTGTATTGAATTTTGAACCTATATTAGATTATTCTAAATGTAGCCATGCTGTAAAATGGACTACAGTCATCTCTCCTGCTGGCAGTAAGGCCTGGTAAGTTATGGGCATGCCAGCAGTAATTATGGAGGTTTGCCCTCACACCCTGGTGAGGTGCCCTATGTATGGGTGGGAGTGGCCACATACTCTGAATCCATAATTAGTGATGTCAGAGTTGTGCCTGCCCCCAGAGGATACATAAGGCACAGCACTGCTCAAAAGTTGGTTGGTTGTAGTTGTTGGAGTAAGGAGCAAGTCTGAGTACAGACTTGGGAGGCGGGTCACTAGACTGTGACCAGGGACCTGGCACAGGGAATATCTCCCTGAGGGGAGATAGGGAATCCACCAGATTGGGAAGACATACCTTTCAAAGGGCAGTGCAGTGAGCATGAGCGGCTGAGCACAACCGCTGTGAGGGGCAGCTGGCCCACCTCACCTCAATAAAGATGACCTTTTTCAATTATACCCTCGTGTGTAAGTGTGGAGTGATTACACAGAGGAGTGCACCACAGAGGAGTTCCTCACCAGGACCATCCACATTGCGGGCGCTGGGATCCTGATGAGATGGAGGCGCTGCACTGGATATAGGTAGGACTCAAGCACACTACCTCAGCTGCCTGTCTGGGTTGGCAATCCCCACACAACATCATGCGGGAGACTCAGGAGTCCTGTTGCCAACAGGTGCACCACCAGACACTACACTGTAATGGGGACTGGTTAGACCACAGGGGCCAATGTGAGATTGGGTGGGTCAGGCCAGGTCAGAAAATCCGTTACATTTAGAGGCGCTGCTGAGATACCTGTCAACAGGACAGGCTTTTGCTAGGTCACTTGGAAACAGGGAGAGTGTCTGCTGCCACTTTGTGCTGCGTTGGGACGGACCTAGGGGTAGTCAGGGGGCTGATGGAGTTTGTCAGTTCGCAGGGACGACCTAGGGGCCTGAAAGGAGTTGGGGGTTTGGAGCCGGGCTATAGCTGTCCTAGTCACCTTGAGGCAGTGCTAGTTGGTAGGATGCCTAAAGGGATAGCCTGTTAACGTGGTCAGGAATCCTGGAGAGGGTCTGCGCTAGGCTAGCCAACAGTAGGTAGACGCCCCAGTACTGCATGGAAGAGCCAGAGTACTCTAGCCCATTCCAGACCACTTACCGAAGGGAGCACAGACTGGGAGGAAGGAGATACAGCAGACACTGAGAGAGTGATCCTAGCCTGAGGTAGTGCAAACACGAGTCCAGCCTACATTAGGTACACAAGGTGGTGCATCAAGGTAATCTTTATTGTACCGGTGTGGTAGCTGCCCCGCAGAGAGGAGCTCCATGTACAATAATCCTAAGTACAGTGAAAGAATGGCGACCGCAAAAATGGAGGATCCGCGCGGTGCGGAAGGTCCAAGATGGAGGACGGAGGCCAATGGAGAGAGCGCACATGGCGTGTGTGCAGGTGAAGAGCATGCTACGGAAATGACTTTCACGAGCCTGCTGTGGAGTGGTGCCAAAGCTGTGGCCGCACCGTTTTGGTCCTGCCTAGGACCCCGGGTGCTACCCTGGGGGACAGTATTGAGGACATTGTGATTGCGAGTGGTGGAAATGAAGGATCTGTTTGCCAGCCGGCGAGCACTATACAAAAAGCTACCTCAGTAGCTAAAGTGATTGGAAATGCAAATCAAGATGGCGGCTCCCGCTTCCCTGGGAGACCGTGTGGGCTCGTTGAAGAGAATTCTGCAATTGCAAAAGTTGCAGACAGTTGGCCGGGATTGGCGCCAAACAAAGAAACCCCACCCTGTTGGGGGTAATGGCGCGAAAGCTGTGGCCGCGCCCTCCAGGACTGTGAAAGGTGCGGCCTCAATTACAGGACATCCTATTAAGCTGTGGGACCCGCCCATAATTGCTACTAGTGTGGGTGTTTTCCAGCTTTGTCAGATGAGGGTGGAGCTAGTCAAGGGAGTGGCTGGCAACTCAACCCCTGCTTGTCATTCACGCGGAGCCAGTGCACAGAACAGACCGCTGCTACGAGTTTCTACTACTGAGACAATGGCCTGTCAGTCAGGAGTCAATACAATGGTCTCCACTCAACCATATTCAGCACCAGGAAGCTTACTGGTGATTCGGGTGGCGGGCACCGAGACTGTGGTGTGCCTCTGCCTACAATGCCGGCTACCCGGCGGTACCGTGGGTATGGCGGCGCGCTGCCCGCAATGTGGTACACAGTACTTGTGGCCTATGCCTACAATTGTGCCCATCCAAACTGTCGAACCCGCGGGGGATACGGCTAGGCTGTCCGCCGGGTCCCCCGGTGCACTGTGGAAGGAAAGTGCGGATCCCGGAGAATGGGGATCGGGGCCGGTTGCTAAGGCCGAGCCCGAGGAGAAAGGAGCGGTCGGTCAGCGTATCGACCGAGAGACTAAAAGGCGGTCGCCGCGACCGGTGACCCCGAGCAGAGTGGAAGCGCATTCCTCCGATGAGGAACCCAGGGTGTCGTCCGGTGCAGTGATCCGGCTCTTGGCAATATTCTGTGGTGATAATGGGAGGAAATTACCACTTACCGGGAGTATCGGCGAGAGGAATCGGGTGTCACCAGTGGAGCGTAAGGCCGAGAGGCGAAGTCCTTCCATTCCTGGGACCGGCGGGTCCAGTGGTGACGGTAAATCCCCACCCACCCTTCGGAGCGGTAAGAGTAGCCCTTGTTCTCACCAGGCTCCGGTGACGGCATCCGTGGAGGAAAGGCGGTGTCAGGCCCAGGCGGCGCAAGAGAAGGCAGCGGAACTTCCGGACATCGTCCTGGAAGAAGATATCCCGCATGGGGATCCATCTCAAGATGGCGGAGTTTCCGGTTCCGGCGATGACATCACTTCCGGCGGAGGTAGCGGAACGACCGGAGAGATGACAACGACGCCTCGTCGATCGGGCAGTGCTTCCCGATCACCTGTGTCAACGAAGAGCTGGCAGGCTGTGAGGAGAGTCGAGAAGGGTGAGGCTCAGCCAGCGGAGAGTCCTCGCAGTGATCCTGGACACTATAGGGGTAGAGAGCGGGTCGGAACCCCGCGGATACCCACTGCCCGTCCATATGCCCAACCCCATGCCCTAGATAAAGCCCCTGTCCCAGTCACCTTTTCCTGTGGGTACTCGTCCAGTTTGGGAATGTCGGGAGGGTCCCAGGGAACCTATGAGGAACAGACTGGGGAGAGCTGGCGAGCTTTACGTCCGATGATGGGTCGGTGGGTGGAGGCTATTCGGGGGAGGCATCCATGTCTAGTTGGAGCCCTAGCGTGGCTATCGTGACATTAGAGGATAGGCCAAAGCGTGTGGGGTGGCCTAAGTCCCGATCTACTGGGATATCGGGGGTGTCTTCCTGGGGGGACACAGAGGAGGGAGACTCCCTAGAATCAGAGTCCGAGAAGGTTAGGGAGACAAGGTGGTGGGCCCCCTTGTTCGAGGGTTTTTTGGGATGGATGGGCCGCACTCGGTTTCTACTAGTCAGGGAGGATGTAGTAGATTACTGGTGGGCTAAGGGAGAATTTACACCAGAGAAGCGGAAAAGGGAGATACAGGAGCGGTGGTTTCAGATCTGCCACAACAATATAGAGCCCATGGGTCCCAGTATATTGACAGACCCCGTGGACCCAGACGAGCCCCTGTCATGGGTGTTGCCAGGGAGGGCAGGGAATGCTAATTTGACACGGTGCAGCCGGGCTGAGAGGGCCATTACCGCCAAGTACAAGAGTTCCCATGGCTTGGAATATCCCTACGTTCCGGAACCCCTCATGCAGGAGATCGAGGACAATAAGGACAGGTGGTTGCGCGAAACCATAGAAGAGTACATGGTAAATAAGGGGGGTGCCATTAAGGGCAGCAAAGCCGAGGAAAGGATAGCGCACCTTATGCGGGTATGGAGTATAGGCAGGAACGTCTATATGCATAAGGTGGTGTATCGGCCAGAAAGGGGGTTGCCACGTGATTACAGTGTGACAGTCCTGGACATGGGGGGTCGGGAAGTTAAGAAACCCGATCCTCATCACTATTATTAGGGGAACAGGATGGCTGTTGCGTAAGTTAGTGGCTGCTGGTCGGGGCTTGCTTGACGCAATGTTTTGTGAATCTGTCAATGTTGTGACTAATTATGTATGTCATTTTACAGTGCTTCCTGAAGAAAGGTACTTCAAATTTAGGTCCCAGCCGGATCGGTGGGATTCACCAGGGGGAGAATATAGCCATGCTATAAAATGGACTACAGTCATCTCTCCTGCTGGCAGTAAGGCCTGGTAAGTTATGGGCATGCCAGCAGTAATTATGGAGGTTTGCCCTCACACCCTGGTGAGGTGCCCTATGTATGGATGGGAGTGGCCACATACTCTGAATCCATAATTAGTGATGTCAGAGTTGTGCCTGCCCCCAGAGGATACATAAGGCACAGCACTGCTCAAAAGTTGGTTGGTTGTAGTTGTTGGAGTAAGGAGCAAGTCTGAGTACAGACTTGGGAGGCGGGTCACTAGACTGTGACCAGGGACCTGGCACAGGGAATATCTCCCTGAGGGGAGATAGGGAATCCACCAGATTGGGAAGACATACCTTTCAAAGGGCAGTGCAGTGAGCATGAGCGTCTGAGCACAACCGCTGTGAGGGGCAGCTGGCCCACCTCACCTCAATAAAGATGATCTTGTTCAATTATACCCTCGTGTGTAAGTGTGGAGTGATTACACAGAGGAGTGCACCACAGAGGAGTTCCTCACCAGGACCATCCACATTGCGGGCGCTGGGATCCTGATGAGGTGGAGGCGCTGCACTGGATATAGGTAGGACTCAAGCACACTACCTCAGCTGCCTGTCTGGGTTGGCAATCCCCACACAACATCATGCGGGAGACTCAGGAGTCCTGTTGCCAACAGGTGCACCACCAGACACTACACTGTAATGGGGACTGGTTAGACCACAGGGGCCAATGTGAGATTGGGTGGGTCAGGCCAGGTCAGAAAATCCGTTACATAAATAAAAACTGCTGGTCGCAATTGGCCTTACCCACCATGGGAAAATGTAACCTAGTACAAATGATTCTTCTCCTGAAGGTAATGTATGTTTTTCAACGCTCTCCTGTTGTTATTCCCCAAATAAGAAAGAAATATACTCTGTCTTTTCTCTGAGTTACAAAAATCCTAGGTAAAAAGCTACATGTAGGAAGACTTGCACTTTTACCTGCATTATCTGGCATCTAAATTACAGAAAATCTACTGATGGCCACAGGAGGATCCCCTACAACTCTGCGTCTGGGTGATAAGCTGTTGTACTTGGTGCTATGGTGCCCCTGTGCAGCGCTTCATTTACTGGTAACCCCAAGATTGTTCAAGCCACATAATGAATTGCTATATTAATAGAGATATGAAATAAAGTGCATATCCTGGAGGAAAGGCAAAATATATGGGCCCATATTCACTAAGCAGTACTATTCAATAGCACACCACCTGGCGCTAGGAGATACATTACGTCGATGAGCTGTATGGTGTCTTATGAAATTCAGGGACTAGCCACCAGATTTCATATTGTCCTCACTGGGGGCAGCAAATGAATAATATCATTTGATTATTCTTGACTGATTAATGGAATCCGGGCTGTCTTATTAAAACTCAAAGAAAAATGGGTGTCGGATGTAGGTCCTTCAGATGATGAACAATGAGATTGGCTATATCACTCCCTAAATTAGTGTTGATTACTGCAAGAAACACACTAACACACTTATTTCATTTAAAAATAGGGAAAAAATCCCCAGTACCGTGCTCAGCTATGTGGTAATTTTTGTAGAAATAATTGTAGGTATATGTCATATAATCAATAACAAGTTGTAGAAGCCGTCTTATAAAGCATGTAAACCGTGTGTTCCATACAGTTAACCCTTTCTCCTCTGTAGCGGTCGGGACCTGTGTCTAACGGTGAAATCAGTGTAAAATATCTGATTACCTAAGAACAGTATAATGTCCCCCTGGGAGGTGTGTGGGTACAAGGAACATTAACCCAAGAACGCAGGTGAGCGGACTGGGGTACTCACGGTTAGCAGATGTCGGCTGTTCCTTTGGCGTGCATCACGCTGATGATAAAAGTTGAAGAAGTCCTGCGGGAGGTAAGCGGAGCACAGCAGAGCAAATGCCCCTGCATTTACTCTGCTGTGCTCCGCTTACCTCCCGCAGGACTTCTTCAACTTATTTCATTTAAACACAGTTTATTGTACTGTACTTCTAAAAGATTGAAATAGGTGGACCATAGACAGGATGCAATTTGTAGTGAATGTAAATATTCAGGAAAGTAAGTTTATTCATATGGCTGTGTTATAAAATATGAACATTTTGAAACGCTGTGTAACATTTTCTAAATAGGTTACATTTCTCTGTACCCAGAATTCCAAGATACAGATGAACAGTAGCCAGCGTTATTAACGCAACAAACACAATACATGCTTTAACATTGTTTTCCATTAAGTTGTGTTATTTCTTGAGGTAAATATTGTGCTGGCCTCAACAATAACTACTACATTTGTATGTATATTGGGTCTGCATGATTATTTTGTTATTGGTCAATATCAAAAGATTATGCTAAAAGTGTTATTGTTTAATGTCAGGAAATGGTTGTTAAATTGAACTGGGTGTCATGCGCAGATTTGGGATTCTAGATTTGGTTTGTTAATCAAGTTTTGCCATATCAGAAACTGACATATATATGTAGACATGTCTGGTTTTGGCTACTAATCTGGCCTGCCTAACATGTAAGTCCTGGTATCAGTGCCGGCAGTGTTCGGCCCAATCTGGGTTTTCCCCTGCAGTGAGCAGCTCCCTTGAGTGACAGAGGGGTGGGAAAAGGCCTGTGTTCTGCCCAAACCTGGGCTCAGACCTTGGACCCTCCACCAGGGTACTTAAGGGGCTGCACTTCCTAAATGTAGTCAGTTGTCTCTCCCCTGAGAGAGCCTGGTCCCACGGAGGGCTCTGGCCACCTTCCATTCCCTCCCTTAGAGGAGTGGGAGTGAGGACTATAACTCCTACTCCACCAGGGAGTAGGGGAACAGTTAGGACCGTGGTGCCCATGCCTGGGGGTTGAGTCCAGGGACCCTCCTGAGGCTTGGAAGATAAGTGAATCAGTTAAGGACTGGATTCTGTATGCTGTACCCTGCGAGTTGCAGAATAAAGCTGTTCTTGTTAATAAAATATACTCCTAGCAAAGAAGGAGGGTATACCCCCTAGGGGGTGGGTGTGTACCTCGCACAGAACACCAATTAGGGGTTATTAGTATTTTTGATCAGATGTAATGTAAACTCCACTACAACTAGTAATGAAGGGGTGGTGCTGACTGGGAGTGGGTAATATGGTAGACAGAAATAAAAAATAAAAAAAGAAAGCTCCCTATTGTGTCGCACTAGAAGAACACCCCTATTTGGGCTAAAAATGTAAATTTTTATTAACACATTGAATTAAAATATATATGTGTAGTGGAGTGAGCACAAAACATGAACCACAGTAAAATAATTTAAAACAAATTAAAACGAGGAGAGGCGTCGGTGTGCTAGAACAGAGCGCTAATTATTGGGGTTGAAAAGCCACTGTTGACTCAATTGATTTGATCGCAATTATACATGTAAGGAGATCACCCTCGGTTCCCCTGATCTTCCTTTGCCCCCTTCCTTACCCCTGTGGCAGTGGGGGAAGGGGACGGTGACTTCTCCTGGCGGGCACCGCCCTCTTGGTTGTGGCGCGAGCTTCGCCCATGCGCAGTAAAGATCGCGCACGCGGTCCCCATAGAAAAGAGCTGTACCAAGAACTACAATTCCCAGCAGCCTCTGGGGACTGCACTTTCACCCTTGTCACAGGCAGCATTGAAGCCAATAGAGCTGGCAGATTCTCATGCTGCAGAGTTGCAACAATGTTGTGTGCAGACAGGGTTTTTGTCAGTTGGAGCTGGGGAGCAGAAGGGGAAGGAAGGGTGTAGAGAGCGAGTGAAGCACCTCAAAAGTACCTGACAGGGTGGAATTAGTACAGATAACTGCAGATAGAGAATGGAATTCTACAGTAGAAGGCTAAGGCCGAAACACGTAGGAGCAGGTCTAGTAGGCAGGATCCCCTGTTCTGTCCCCCCTTGGGACATGGTCACGTGCTGAGAGCTTTGCTCCTTGTTTCCTCCCCAGACACTGCTGAGTACCTGACTTGAGGTGATGTATTGTGTATTTTGCTGCTGCAGATTATGGTGTGCAATTTTGACTATAACATGTGTGCTGTACATTGAGTCTTACTGACACTGCATTACTCTGTATTTATCCCAGATTTAAGGGAGATAGAAGTGTATTGCTGTCTCTGTATTTTCCACGCTATTTAGCCACCATTCTCTATCTGCAGTTAGCTGTACTAATTCCACCCTGTCAGGTACTTTAGAGCATTTATTCTGTTCATTCAGACCTTTGTATTGTCCATTATGGGACACTCTGGTTAGAGGATAAAACAAGTTTTGCTATATAGGGGGTCCATGCCTTATTTTAAAACTTTCTGTGTTTTGTATTTTAAACTTATGTTCTGTGACAACCTTCAATAAAATTTTGTGTATTTGTACTGCCAGGCAAACTAGAGTGCTTTATTTTGGGCTCTTTTTCCCTCTTGCAATATTATATGCCCTTATAGCACCACCGACAGATTATTATATTTAGATTTAACTTGTCGGTTTTTTAGTTGCCTTAACTTGTCTTATGGATGCGGGGTCATCTCTTTTTCTCACAATATATATATATATATATATATATATATATATATATATATATATATATATATATATATATTCTTATTTTAAGGATTATCACGGATTTGGTTAAAGCGCCACTCTGGGTAACACCATTTGTTTTTTCACAAACTAAACAGCCAGAGTTAGAGTTTTGGCAGCATTGAACTTTACCTTAGGAGGGTGCAGGAGGGGTTATCATCTGTAAGAATTGCTCTAGAATAACTTGTTCAAGAATCCCCTCCTTGGTGCGCTGCTGGCATTGTATCCACCAAGTACACAAAGCTATGTTGACCTGGGGTCTCACCTTAGAGATGTATTTCAAGTTCCAGAACTGTTTTCGGTAGGCCTCTGGGGTCAGACCTAAGTGATCCAGAATGGCTGATTTTACCTGCTTACAGTCCATAGCCTGATCTGCAGGTAAGTCCTGATATGTGTAGCTTTACAGGTTGTGGGGAGCGCAGATGTGGCCCTAATATGTGGCCTGGGCTCCTCCTATGAGGAGTGGGGCCAAAGTAGTTGCCCAGCGATCCACGGACCAACCCTGGGGCTCGGCAACCCTTTCAAAGATTAAGAAGAAAGCCTCTGGGTCCTCTGCCAGCTTAATTTTTTCCAAGAGGACTGGTAGGCTGTCCGGAAGTTCTGGTCTGGCAGATGGAGCGGACCGAGCCAGCAGTTTGGCCAGCCTTTCATCTTGGGCTGTCTGCAACTAGATTTGGAGCTGGGATTGCTGCTGCAAATGCTTCAGTAGTAGTCTGGTATTCTTGGCCTGCTCGCTCGTTTGCTTGGCCTGCTTGTGTATTAGTAGTTTGTTTGTTTTGCTTGGCCTGCTCGTGCATTAGTAGTTCGATTTGCTTGGCCTGCTCCTGCAAAGACTCCTTTAAAAAATGTTCCATTTATTTTTTCCATGTGGCCATTTGAATGCAGGCTGTTCAGAATCCCACTTCTTACACCATATGTGTATGTGAGAAGGCAACGACACATGGGTTTGTCTGAATAAAAGCTTTTATTTTAACCTACAAAATGTGGAACACAAAAAGAGCTTTCATTCAGCAGGCCACAAAGAAAACATAAAGGAATTTATTTTCATCAGTTTACCAGAGTTCATTCTCGGAGTCCAGAACAGGGCTGAGCCCATTGTCAGCAAGGCTCATTCTTTAGTAAGAAGAAGGAGTCTGTGAGTCCAAAGCAGCATGGTCCTGCAGGGTTCCAGGGTTAACTACTACACAGTAACTAACCACTCAGCCAAAATAAACAGATATTATCGGGGGAGTAGGACTCAGGCCCCCGCCTTAGTACATGTCTTAATCAATCTATAGAAATAAAGAGGGGTTACATATTGTTTTTAACTAACGCGACACGCCTCTTTGTGTTGACCTGTATCGATAATGATGGAAGATAAAATGTTCTGTTATAAGTTCAGTTTCTTTTTGTTTCTGCCTGTTGCCTTAGCAACCTCCCTTTCCCCAACCTTGGGGCTTTGACACGTTCCTTTCTCCCTGTCACTTGGTTCAGTCCAAGCTATTTTTCCTCTGTGAATGTGTTTTGTGCCTTCCTTTCAGAGATTGCTGATTCTGCTTAGCTTCTCCCCACTGCTCTCTCTGTGAGAGAGCTTTCTTACCTATTCCTTATTGTTATGCATTCCCAAAACGTTTTCCCCCTTTTATTTCTCTTTGTGTTCTCATAATAAATACTTCAGAAATTCAGAAGACTCCATTTTGCATAGGAATAGGAATTGAGTTCACTGTCTGTTTCAATTTATTAAGCCACAGTAAGCCTGAGGCTGAACATAAAATGTATGAAATATAAAATGGGTGAAGGTTGGGGCCGACATCAGAGTGTGCTGATTGGTGCTATGACGCTGACCTCCACAAGTTGTTTATTTGTACCTGATGTTCTTGATGACTGAGACCAGCGGACCGGGTGTGATAGAATTATTTCAATCATTCATGAGTGTTTGAGCCCATACGCTTTGACAAAGCGCCGTTGCAGGTGTGAAACGCGTTAGAGTGTTTCTCATTCCATGTGCCATTAAAGTTTTTTCGCTATTAGCACCGACAGTCCAGGTCTGTATCTTGGTGCTGGTGCACCCCCATTACACCTTTTTCTTGTTATCTACATGTGGCTGGAACACGCCTTGGACCCACTGTGTACCGGGAACGGAGTGAGTACTTCCTATTCATTTATTTGTCATATTCGTTGTATTTCTGCCTGATTGTATCAATAGAGGAGGGAGCCGTGGGTGTGTCCTCAAGAAAATTGGGACACATTATCATTGAAGGGATATTTCGCTAACTGGAGAAGGGGGGAGTCACCACCTCTGCATCCCCAGTGCCTTTTTTCGCTGACATATTTTATGTCTTATGACATAACAAGTATTGCTACCACGGTTTCAATTACAAACTCAGCTTATATATACTCACCCCGTTTGAATTTCCTTCTCAACCACGGACACTTGGATGTTTTATGTCTATATATTAACCAATACAGCCATTTATCAAACAGTCATGATCACTATCATTTGCTTGTTTCAAATCTAGATGCACTATTGTGGAGTTTCTCCGATACATTTGAGCTACGGGATAACCCTGGTTGAAGTGCATGGGTTCCTGACTTGGACACCGCTGCTGAAAAGAAAAATAAAGACTTTCTGTGAGTGTGCTACAGATGACCTCATCACTCTCATATATATTAAAGTAGTCATATTAAAGAAAAATACAAATCTTAAACAACTTTTTACAATGGGAGCCATTAGCTTGCTTCTTACAATAGATCTGTAAAGTGATAATCCATCCGTCTAAAAATTGATCTGCTGTTCACTTTTGATTACTTTTTCTTACCTTTTATTTCCCTTGTCAGTTTCTACTGTATTATGTGTAATTCACAACTCTATTATTGCTGTACTGTATTTTAGCGACTGCACAGGAAGTGCACTATTGATATTATCTAATGTCCCTAATCACCGATCTGCACAATATACAAGCTGAAGGGCATTTTTATATGCCTCCACAATACAGAAATAGTTGTGATAAAAATACAAAGTATATGGCACTAGTTGGTATGTGGGTGTTTCATGGTATTATTATTATTATTATTATTATTATTATTATTATTATTATTATTATTATTATTAAATAACAAGATTTTATAGAAGTGGTTCACAATATTGTGAATATGAATTTGAGATATTACAGTATATGGTGAATTGCAGCCAATTTAGAAAATTAGTCTGTCATACTTTACAACTCCATGAAGAACTTCCTGTTGAAGGGGCTGAAAGACACCTGGCTGCTTTTTGCACCCGTAAGCACAGCAAGAGCATAATATAGAAGGTGTGTCAGGTGTGATAGGTTATTTAGGTTCCGGTTCTTGATTGGACTAATGTTTTGGGGAAAAACTGTATGCAAATGATGCATGGTAGGTAAGTATAGTTTGACTTTTCAGATACCCCCGCTACAGCTAAGTTGTGTAAGTAATGGTGCTTAGAGGGGCTAGATTGATGTAGAACTGAAGATGGACATAACCCCTATGTAGCACTCTGTTACTGTGTGAGATGATGAAATGATTAAAACATGATTTATTCAAAACTTCGTTAAAACAATGGGGTTTAAAACAATAATTAAATAGGTACCAAGCGCTGTCTAGACTCTTGGGGTAAGTATACTCCAGAGGAGTGGAGGTATATAGTAAGTATTAATGCCCAGTGTTTGTGAATTCACTGGCCCTAGTAGTCCTCGTATGAAGTAATTATCTAGGGAATGGTGTTGTGAGGGGATGAGAGTGGTAACCCTCTATGTAGTGCCACAGTAATTGAGTACTAGTTGGTGCACCAATGTACAGAGACCTTACACTGAGCTGCTATGTTTTACAGCCAAGTGTTGTAATGTTTTTGTTGGTAACAATCCTAGATGGTTGTGCACCAGACATGATCACTAACGCCAATTTGGGTTAATTGTGCGTGAGTGCGGAGAATATAAATTCTATCGTGTAAACCTGGGATCTGAAGTAGACAGATCTGAAGTTGACACTGGTACTCATGGGGTTAATTTACTGATGGGAATGGGGGCACTGCTGAAACTCCTGTATGGTTAGATAAGGAGATGTCTGCTAAGTACTCCACTGTGTAGGATCTATGAACAGGTTAATAGTATAGAACCTTATCCTAATAAGTGTTGTACTGCTCCATATAGGGTGGTTTTACTGGCACTTCAGAATCTATAAATGTTGATAGTATCTGAATAGGACACTGTATTGCTATGGAAGTGAGACTCGAGAATGGGAGGGGTGAGAGAATGAAGATGAGGGGGGACTGAGAGAATGAGGAAGAGGGATGGGGAATGAGAGAATCAGGAGGGGGCAGTGAGAGAATGAGGAGGAGGGGCAGTGAGAGAATGAGGAGGAGGGGCAGTGAGATAATGAGGAGGAGGGGCAGTGAGAGAATGAGGAGGAGGGGCAGTGAGAGAATGAGGAGGAGGGGCAGTGAGAGAATGAGGAGGAGGGGGCAGTGAGAGAATGAGGAGGAGGGGGCAGTGAGAGAATGAGGAGGAGGGGGCAGTGAGAGAATGAGAAGGGGGCAGTGAGAGAATTAGGAGGAGGGGCAGTGAGAGAATGAGGAGGAGCAGTGAGAGAATGAGGATGGGCAGTGAGAGAATGAGGCAGGGGGCAGTGAGAGAATGAGGAGCGGGAGTTAGAGAATGAGGAGGAGGGGGCAGTGAAAGGAGAAGGTGGGAGTGAGAGAATGAGGAGATGGGGTGAGAGAATTAGGAGGAGGGGGGTTGAGAGAATGATGAGGGGAGAGTGAGAGGAGGAGGGGAGAGTGAAAGTATGAGGAAGGGGAGTGAGAGAATGAGGAAGGCGCAGTGAGAGAATGAGGAGGGGCAGTGAGAGAAGGAGGAGGGGCAGTGAGAGAATGAGGAGGAGGGGCAGTGAGAGAATGAGGAGGAGGGGCAGTGAGAGAATGAGGAGGAGGGGCAGTGAGAGAATGAGGAGTGGGAGTGAGAGAAGGAGGAGGAGGGGGCAGTGAGAGAAGGAGGAGGGGAGTGAGAGGAGAAGGTGGGAGTGAGAGAATGAGGAGGAGGGAAATTGCGAGAATGAGGAGGGGAGAGTGAGAGGAGGAGGGGAGAGTGAGAGAATGAGGAGATGGGGTGAGAGAATAAGGATGAGGGGGATTGAGAGAATGATGAGGGGAGAGTGAGAGGAGGAGGGAGAGTGAGAGTATAAGGAAGGGGAGTGAGAGAATGAGGAAGGGGCAGTGAGAGAATGAGGAAGGGGAGTGAGATAATGAGGAAGGGGCAGTGAGAGAATGAGGAGGGGCAGTGAGAGAATGAGGAGGGGCAGTGAGAGAATGAGGAGGAGGGCAGTGAGAGAATGAGGGAGGGGGCAGTGAGAGAATGAGGAGCAGGAGTGAGAGAATGAGGAGGGGGCAGTGAGAGAAGGAGGTGGGAGTGAGAGGAGAAGGTGGGAGTGAGAGAATGAGGAGATGGGGTGAGAGAATGAGGAGGAGGGGGATTGAGAGAATGGGAGGAGGGGAGAGTGAGAGGAGGAGGGGAGAGTGAGAGGAGGAGGAAGGGGAGTGAGAGAATGAGGAGGGGGCAGTGAGAGAATAAGGAAGAGGGGGCAGTGAGAGAATGAGGAGGAGGGAGGAGTGAGAAAATGGGGAGGGGCAGTGAGAGAATGAGGAGGGGCAGTGAGAGAATGAGGGGGAGTGAGTGAATGAGGGGCAGTGAGAGAATGAGGAGGGGGCAGTGAGAGAATGAGGAGGGGCAGTGAGAGAATGAGGAGGGAGGCAGTGAGAGACTGAGGGAGGGGGCAGTGAGAGAATGAGGAGCGGGAGTGAGAGAATGAGGAGAAGGGGCAGTGAGAGAAGGAGGAGGGGAGTGAGAGGAGAAGGTGGGAGTGAGAGAATGAGGAGATGGGTGAGAGAATGAGGAGGAGGGGGATTGAGAGAATGATGAGGAGGGGAGAGTGAGAGTATGAGGAAGGGGAGTAAGAGAATGAGGATGGGGCAGTGAGATAATGAGGAGGAGAGAGGAGGGAGAGAATGGGGAGGGGCAGTGAGAAAATGAGGAGGGGCAGTGAGAGAATGAGGAGGGGAGTAAGAGAAAGAGGGGCAGTGAGAGAATGAGGAGGGGGCAGTGAGAGAATGAGGAGGAGGGGGCAGTGAGAGAATGAGGAGGGGGCAGTGAGAGAATGAGGAGGGGGCAGTGAGAGAATGAGGAGGAAGGGGAGTGAGAGAATGAGGAGGGGCAGTGAGAGAATGAGGAGGGGGCAGTGAGAGAATGAGGAGGAGGGAGCAATAAGAGAATGAGGAGAAGGGGGCAATGGGAGAATGAGGGGGAGTGAGAGAATGAGTAGATGGGGGAGTGACCACACCACACCCAAGAAACAAGGCAACCCTGGGTCCCAGGGTGTTGAGCCCCTGCCTCTTCCCCATTTCTCCCTCTTCACTCCATCTCTCCCCATCCTTTTTCACCCTTCTCCCCATCCTCTCACTCTCTCCCCACCCTCTCTCACTCTTCCCCCATCCTCTCCCACTCTACCCCCATCCTCTCACCCTACCCCCTTTGCTCTCTCACTTTTACACCTCCTCCCTCCCCCCCATCCTCTCACCCTCACCTGATAGATCATACTTACACAAACATATTGCACATGTTTCTACCAGTGCTGCTGCTGGCTCTGAATGGGTAGTGTTCTAAACCGAAGGGAGTATCAACAAACTCTCAGCCTCTCAAGCAGTGCACAGCACAGCCAACACAAGGTACCAAGTCCACAAAATGCACTTACTGCAATATAATTAGAACACAAAAAAATCTCCATTCATTTCAGTGCCTGTGATCATCCTAATTAAGTCAAACGGGTCTAACCGATTGGATTGGCAGAAAAAAAGGCTTTTTTACACACGGATTGGACATGCGACAAAGGCTGAGAGAATAGCCAAGCATGCTAATCTGATCCAAAAGGGCTCTTTAGACACAGATTTGCACAACTCTCAGTTACGTGAATGGGCCTCAAAGGCTCTGATGGTCAGCAGAAGATAACGTTTATAAGATGTAGACAGCCCCTACAGTTTTGAACAAAAAACAAACAAAGATGCCCAAAGCTACTTCCAATGTGACAAAAATACACAGAACATTACCTATATATTCTCTTGAAAAAAGGGTCATTTAGTTTAACCCTTTGGCCAAAGCGTCTTAAGCCTGGGGCCACTTTCAAGGCATGACCGTTAGCAGGTCCTAACACTCCCTGGGTTCAAATTCTTATTAACTTGTATAATTACAGGAAGAATGATCACATTGGATCTGTCAGTGGGTATCTGTGTGTTTATTAACTGTGTGCAGCTGGTCTTGGCTGCTTTTGGGAGGGTAGTGGCCCCTCCCTACTTTCCAAGTTGGCAGGTCAGTTTCATTTTGCGAGGTTACGACAGAATAAAAATTTTAACCATGCACAGTAGGTTCGTTTGTTTCCTGCACTTCCGGTTACCATTAAGGTACGTTTAAGGTCTTAATTTTCACCTGGTGATTAAGGTTTTGGCGCAAATTTAATCCTTTTTAAGAGTGCATTTCATTCTGTCTACCCCACCACTCCCAGTTGAAGGCATCTAGCCGAAACGCGTAGGAGTGGGTGCTGTAGGCAGGATCCCCTGGTTTCTCCCCTTCTTGGGAAACGTAATTATACCAATATAAGCTGCTGCCTTATGCATGTTCTGTGATCTTCACATATGTATGCAGGATAGTGCTCAGCATCTATATATACTTCAGGACTGTGTGTTTATTGAATCTGGATCAACATTACTTGCTATCTCTCTAATAGGACTGGCTTTCTGCACTGTTATGTGAGCTTGTCTTGGCATTACCATCAGTATTTTATAATTTCCATGACATTTCATGATTGAATTTTTTGTGATGTTTTAGTTCCAGTTTTCCCACACCTCTTGTTTGTATGGGTAATTAACCCTCAGATACTTTCTATCTGCTACACAGTAGCATTGTTTGCGGTTTTCCTTGAGAAGCTCTACTTTTCTTCTGGGATTTGTATTTTAGCTTGGGGTAGCTTGCATCTATCCCTCTGGCTTCATACAGTGTTTCTTTACGTTATCATAGGCATGTTAGCCAGAATACTGCTTTGGTTTACGCACAGGGGATCTATGCCATGTTTTTAAATTTTCTGTGCTATCTTTTATTCTGTTTTGTGACATCTAATTAATAAAATGTGTTTTTGATATTGCCAATGGTATACCAGAGTGCTATCTTTTTGTGCTTCTTTCTCTTCTGTATATATATATAAATATATATATATATATATATATATATATATATATATATATATAATGCATTAGCTTCCATCTCCTGTTTCAATCATTTACAGAGCAGATCACAGTTATGCCTGGCAGCTAGGAGTGCATCTTCAGGGCTGGTCAAGGGATCGTCACTCACAGGTTCCGGCTCCGCTTCCCTGGTATGGTTGGTGAGGGTTCCTCACTGTTGGCACCGGACATACACTTCTTTGGGTTACCCGATTTCTGCCTTGGGCCCTCTGGATATGGCAAGTGAGACTATACACCTAGTTTGAAGAAAAGACTTGTCTGTCCTGAAATGTTACATTTTGTATATTCCTGCTGTAATGCTTTAATACAGAATAAGTTAATTTAACTTACCTTAAGGCTCCTTTGTGCTTCCTCTACTACTTGAATTTCTCTTGTAAAAAATGATTTGCTCTTCTTTGTGTAATGACTGCTGAAGTAATTTTCGTGATGGCTGCTAGTGTTGCTATTGTAATGAAAGATATTATGGTGGTGTCTCCACAAAATTGAAAATGTGACTTCAGCCTCAGTAATTTTCCCACAATTTTACTGCTCGTCTCTAATAGTTAGCAATTTTGGATACTGTGACAGGGTGAAGTCAGGTACTGATAATTATGCATAGAAAACATAAATCTGAGTCCTTCATCCAGCACTCAGAAGGTTAACCCAGTAAGAATACTTGGGCAATCAGGAAGAACCTGGGACAGATGACAACCAGCTTGATGAGGAGGCTGCTTGTAGTAGGTGCCTGACTCAGACTACAGAGCTGTCCTGTGCACGCTCCTATCCAGAAGGATTTCCTAAACTTTCTCTAGGGACAGAGATTCCCAAACAAAGAAACAGTAAGGACTTTAATATTGTTCCATAACTATTGTGGTATGTGTTTAGTGGTTGGGAACTGGACAAAGCCAGCCAGCCCAATAGATAAAGCCTGGAATGTTTAGCAAGATCTCCCTATGGGGAGTAGACGTTCTTTTATGAGTTTTGTTTTGTGTGCCCAAGTCGGGAAACGCCAGCTCCCAATGAGGTCTAGGGAAATCACATTGGGAACACTTTATACCTCTCCTACAAAGGTGAAAACATTGCCAACCAGGATTCTTGTACCTGTTACGCTTACCGGCGAAAACGTCCACACCACCGCTCTAGCCTTTATGGATTCCGGGTAGGGAGGCATTTTCATTGACCAAGGCTTCGTTGAGAGGAATAACAGCCCCCTCGTCTGCAAGAGATGCCCTGTAGGGTTGGAAGCAATTGATGGTCGACCACTGCAACCAGCATTCATCTCCTTACAGACCACTCTCTTTCGTTTACGTACTGTGACAGGGTCATTGACTCAGTATATGTTAGTAGGAGATGGCAGTATGCATGCTTTCCAGTAGACGAGGGGTTAACCCAGCTTGTTAAGCAGTCCACAGGTGATTCAAATTAAGCTAGTTCACCTGCTTTAAAACAGGAAGAGGAAATGCCTCTGGGGTGGCAGTCTCTCTCTCTGAGGTGCAGAGAGAAGACAGAGGAGTGTTGACAGACAGACACAAGCTGCTCAGATTGATCCTGTCCCAAGGGGGAAGAATAAAGCTCCCAGGTCAGGAGCCAACTGCTATTGCTGAACCTTGTTGGGCTGGACTAGGTTAGCTAGCCAGCTAGGTAGTTAGCCTGCACTTTTGTTTAGTCAGTGCCCCGACCGGGGTTAGGCTTTTGTTTACGTTTCAATTTAAAGGGACAGTGTACCCATTGTTTTAGTTACCCTTTTTTTGGACAAACAAAATCCACCAGCACTATTTCACCAGAAAAGTCGTGTTGTCTCCTCACTTACCACGACCATCCTGCCACAGTACAGATGATGACCATATGGAAGAGATCCAGCTGGATGCTATCCATACCCCATCGGTCGACATGATTCTTGGCCATCCGTGGCTCCAGCTTCACAACCCAAATGTAAATTGGACTGACAAGGAACCTGTCCTGTGGAGCGCTTCATGTTCCAAGAACTGTGCAGTGCCCGTCAAAAGTATATGTGGGATTGCTGCTCCTAAAGAAGAGAGGGTAACAATGCCTGAGGTTTACACCGATTTTCGTGATGTTTTTGATAAAGCAAGATCAAAGGTTCTGCCACCTGATCGCTCATTTGATTGTTCTATTGACCTGCTACCTGAATCAGTACCTCCTAGGGAAAGCTCATACCCACTTTCTCTTCCGGAGAGTAAAGCCATGAAGGATTATATTCATGAAAATCTACAAAGGGGGTTTATTCTGAAATCTTCCTCCCCAGCCGGAGCAGGCTTCTTCTTTGGGAAAAAGGATGGATCTCTACAACCCTTTATCAATTATAGAGATCTTAAAAAGATCACCATCAAAAATCGTTACCCCTTACCATTGATTTCGAAACTCTTCGACCGCCTCCAAGGGGCCACCATCTAAACCAAATTTGACCTGCATGGGGCCTACAATTTGGTGAGAATTCGCATGGGTGACGAGTGGAAAATGGCTTTCAACACACGAGATGGCCATTATGAATACCTCA
This sequence comes from Ascaphus truei, assembly GCF_040206685.1. NCBI lineage: Eukaryota > Metazoa > Chordata > Amphibia > Anura > Ascaphidae > Ascaphus > Ascaphus truei. The sequence continues at coordinate 349,387,887 of NC_134483.1, forward strand.
CCATGCCTTTTCGGCTTCTGCAATGCCATTGTCGTCATTCAAGACTTCGTTAATAAAATCTTCAGAGATCTTCTCAACCAGTTTATCATCTATTTGGATGATATTATGTTTTTTTCTAAATCTTCATAGGAACATATTGGCCATGTCAAACAGGTACTTCTACGCCTACGTGAAAACCATTTGTTCGCCAAGCTGGAAAAGTGTCAGTTCCACCAAACCACCACGGTATTTCAGGGATACATCATTCCTGACACTGGTCTCACCATGGATCCAGGTAAGGTGAAGGCGGTTCTGGATTGGCCTCGTCCCACTACTCTTAAGGCCGTACAATGCTTTCTGGGCTTCGCTAATTACTACCGCAGATTCATTCAAAATTTCTCGTCTGTGGAAGCCCCCATTACAGCTTTAACTTAAAAAGGTGCGGGTCCTACTTCATGGTCGCCGACGGCTAGTCAAGCCTTCGATCACCTGAAAAACGCCTTCGTTTCTGTACCCATCCTCATACATCTGGATCCCAAACTACCGTTCACCTTGGAAGTGGATGCATCTGATGTCGGGGCTGGAGCTATTCTGTCACAGAAAATGACTCCTCAAGCAAGACCCCATCCATATGCCTTTATCTCAAAAAAAAATTCTCCAGCTGAACAAAATTATGACGTAGGTAACCGGGAACTTCTAACCATCAAGCTAGCTCTAGAAGAATGGAGACACCTTTGAGAGGGCACTGAGAATCCTATCACCATCCTGACCGACCACAAGAATTTACTCTACATCGAAGGTGCTCGACGCTTAGGGGCTCGACAAGCCCTGTGGTCACTTTTCTTTTCCCATTTCAATTTTATTATTTCTTTCCTTGGGGAGAAGGAGTGGCTCAGTGAGTCAGACACTGACTGATACTGAGATTGCTGCAGGGGAGCCTGGTTCAATTCCCGGTGTCGGCTCCTTGTGAACTTGGGCGTCACTTTATCTCCCTGTGCCTCAGGCACCAAAAATATAGATTGTAAGCTCTACGGGGCAGGGACCTGTGCCTGCAAAATGTCTCTGTAAAGCGCTGCGTACAATTATCAGCGCTATACAAGAACATGCTATTATTATTTCCTACCTGGCTCGAAGAATGTAAAGGCCGATGCCCTCTCCCGTCAGTTTCTGGTGGACGACAGGACCGAGGATCGTCAGGAAATTATACGCCCCTCTAAATACATACTATCCACTAACACCTTTGATGCTTTGAAAGAGATTGTACAAGACCAGTCCAACATCCCTTCTCTCCCACATCCCAAAGGGGGTCTCGAAGTTCAAGAGGGGCGATTTTTTATCTCACCACCAGGAAAATTCTTGAATGGGGTCATTCTTCCAAATCATCAGGACATCCAGGTACTAGAAGAACCACCGATCTTGTGTAGCGGAATTTTTGGTGGCCCTGCATGCAGAAGGACATTAAGGAATTTGTTGCTGCATGCTCGACATGTGTTAGTAATTAGGAAACACTGCAGACAGCCTTAAGAGAGCCACAGACATTCACTGCAGAGCTAAAGATTCGTATTCATTACTGCTTTATTTACCTTGTGTTTCTCATGCTAGTTGATACACAGTGAACTTAGGTGCTACTGCATAGTGATTCATCATTAATTGCTTCTATCTCCTGTCAGTCTGCCCATACTATCTCCATTTTGGATACAGTTTAGTCAGTGTTTTAGGTTATCACCCTTAAGTGATAGGGTGACTGTACAGACCAGGTGTAGTCAGGTTTATTTACCTTACATCAGTGGAGAGTTTTATATAGGTAGGAGGTGTATTCATTAGAGAAGTACCATAGACTGTTATAGTCTGTGGGAACGAGCTTGAGAAAGGGGCTCTGTAGGCTCCGAAACGTTAACGTTGCCCCCTTATATCACCTCAATTTATTCTTGTGTACTGTGCTTTTTTCGTTGTTTCTTTTGTTACGTTTCCCTTTGTTTTCAATCCTTCCCTCCTCTCCCTTCATTGTTTGCTTGTTCCATGAGATGTACTCTCCTTGCCTGTGCTGGGATTGATTTTGTAGCTGCTTTATTCACAAATATATCATTAGATTCTATTTTTGACAAGTTTGTCTGCTTTTCCTCATTTGTGTGCTGGGGGGCTTTTGTATATATTGTTGCTTCCTTTTTGGGGGATATGAGGTGCCTCATTGCTCCCGTGCATCACTCAGTTTTCCATTAATTGCTATTTACCAATATTATTTTGGTGGAGTGCTACCTAACATACCTACTTTTTGTACCATCTTAGTAGTGGTAGACCGCTTTTCCAAGCAGGCCCACTTTATTCCATTGAAAGGTCTTCCCAACTCTCCCGAACTGGCAGACGTCTTTGTCAAGGAAATTTTCCATCTCCATGGGGTACCACAGGTCATCGTTTCCAATCGAGGTTCACAGTTTATATTGAAGTTCTGGCATTCCTTTTCCCAACAATTAGGTATATCTCTACATTTTTTCTTGGGTTACCACCTCAAAACCAACGGTCAGACAGAACGAACCAACCAGTAACTGGAGCAATATATTCATTGTTTCGTCTCCAGATACCCAGGATGACTGGACTGACCTTCTTCCTTGGGCTGAGTTCGCGCACAACAAACTGCACAGTGAATTCACCATGGAGTCGCCCTTCTTCCTTAATTATGGATTTCACCCATCTCTCCTGCCCATCGCCACACCCAGTTCTGGGGTACCGGCAGAAGACAACAGAATTCGTTGGCTACATAATTCGTGGAAAAAAATCCAAGAGAATTTTAGGAAGGCAACTACTAGACTGTTCTGCTTGTATTTTGCCCCCCAGTAGATTCTGTCTTGGGGTATTCCTAGCCCTTTTATATGCTTTATTTGCCATACTTTTGCTGTAGCCTCATGTCTGAAACCTTTCTTTCATTAGTTGGGCATGTTTTTCAAACTCAAGGCTGGTAGTACAGTTTTGTCTGATTCGTAGGAATTGTTCCACAGGGATACAGCGAACAAGGTTTCTGGGGTGGTGACTATTAGCCTGTAGGATGCTGTTTGTAGCAGTGGACTTTCGATAAATAGTTGTTGTTAAGTCCCCATTGCTCTCTTTGGATATCAGGAGGTCCAGGAATGATATTTTGTCAGGTCCAATTTCATGTTAGTTTCAAATTGTTTTCATTGGTGTTTTGGGTATCTAATAATTGTTTCAAAAAGTCTAATGGGCCTGTCCATAGTATAAACACATCATCTATAAATCTAGACCACATGTCTACATATCTGGTAAACCTCAATATCACTTCCGTGAAGACAATTTCTGATTCCCACCAGCCCAGGTAGAGGTTAGCATATGATGGGGCACACTTGGTCCCCATAGCTGTTCCCTGGGTCTGGTGGTACAGTACCTTATTGAACAAAAAGTAATTCCTGGTCAATACAAAGGTAAGAAGTTTAATGACAAAGATGTTATGGGTGTTAAATTGTAAGCCTTGTGTCTTCAGAAAGTATGAAATGGCTTGAATCCCTATGTCATGGGGTATGCTGTTGTAAACCCCTTCAACATCTAATGATACCAGTACAGTGTCTGTAGTAACAGTCAAGTTTTCCAACTTCCTCAGTATGTCTTTGCTGTCTTTTAGGTGCAATGGTAGGACTGTGACAAATGGTCTTAGTATGTGGTCTATATAGTTGCTGGTGTACTGCGTTAATTTCCCTATACCGGATACAATGGGTCATTATTTAATATAGCCCTTATCCAATGAAACTTCCTGCCAAACTATAAAGCTGAGACTGTAGCATACGTTTGTTGTTAATAAATTATGTTGTTAATGTTATGTTGTTAATTAATACCTTATTTCTAGAAATTGGCATACATGTTTTTTACTTAAAGGGGCATAGGCCTATGACCTTGAAACCCAGTCACTAATGTAAGCTTGAACATTAACACTGCTTGGTCTCATACTCTTTTATTTGGAGATTAAACCTTCTTTTGTGCAATATACAGCTGTCCCTTCTGACACCAAAGGGTTAAGCTTGCCATCAAATAATAATGGAAAATGTAAGTATAAAATGAAGGAATTAGCTGCATTTGTTTTGTAAAGTAATCCAATGGGCACACAAATGCTAAAGAACCAACGCAGGACTCATTTGCTTAGTGGTGCCTCCATTATTGATGGATGAATTAAAGTGAACCTGTTTACATGCGCTAAATGTTGATGGTTCTATTTATCACATGATCAATATTTAGCCACTTTCTGACATTCTGCAATTGTTCTGTGTACTTTTGTCTGCTGATTTTTACCTTATCTTAAAAATAAACAGTTTTTTTTATAGCGCTAATCAAAGTATGGAAGCTGTGTTCTTTACAATCAATATATCCGGAGAGAGGTCCCTTTATGATTTTGAGTCCCTGAGCATCATAGCTGGCCTACTCTCATCAAATATTGATAAAGATAATGCCTGGTCCTTGTTCAACAGAAACCTAAAACAATGTTAACCTGCATTTTAATGACGCTTCCAGTATATGGAATGTCACTTAAAGTTTTTCAAATATTGCCTTAATGCTGAATTATTACCACAAGGCTACTGTAAAGAAAGCAACCGCAAGCGTTCTTCTAATACTTTAGTGTGCTATTCCTGTACGACACAATATCAAAAATAGTGTGTGGTCCTATGGACTAAATTCTGCCACAAATTAAGTATGTTAATTTAAAAAAAAATTAACTCATACTTTTAAATCATATACATTCTATTGAAGGTGCTCATTTCTATCTTACTAACTTTGTGAAACTACAATGTCAAGTATATGATTGGTGTCAATAATTTCTGCAATTTAAAAATAATTTGTGGCAGAATTTAGTCCATAGGACCACACAATATTTTTGATATTATGTGTCATACAGGAATAGCACACTAAAGTATTGGAACGCTTGCAATTGCTTTCCTTACAGTAGCCTTGTGGTAATGATTCAGCATTAAGGCAATATTTGAAAAACTTTACGTGACATTCCATATACTGTAAGCGTCATTACAATGTAGGTTAACATTGTTTTAGGTTTCTGCTGAACAAGGACCAGGCATTATCTTTATCAATATTTGATGAGAGTAGGCCAGTTATGACGCTCAGGGGCACAAAATCATAAAGGGACCTCTCTCCGGAAATATTGTTTGTAAAGAACACAGCTTCCATACTTTTATTAGTGCTATAAAAAAAACCCTGTTTATTTTTAAGATAAGGTAAAAATCAGCAGACAAAAGTAACACAAACAGCAGACAAAAGCTTTCACAAGCTGAGAACTGTGAAAGGTAGCAGAGAAAGCATGGAAAGTATTGCACTGCCCTCAGCAGGTGGAAATACTGAATTTGTTTCTGGACCAGGCTAGGGGAAGCTATGTAGTTCATTTCTGTATGTATGTATGTACAGGTGCATATATCTTTATTTAAAAATAGTGCCGACCGTGAACTCTGCCCTTTACATAGACAATAGAGTACAGGGAATTATAATAATACAATAAGCGCAGCAAAGTCAGACAATAGTAAAATAAATGCCTGTCTCAGAGAGCTTACAATCTGTGGGTGAGAGACTTACAGAGACAGCAGGTGAGGGAATAAGTGCAGTAGATGGCAGTGCTTGGTCACAATGGAGCGACTGTGAGTATGGGATGGTAGCCATGAGTCCAGGCTATTGGGATGCTTAATTTAAGATGTGAATTTTAAGGTTGGTCAGTTCTCGATTAGATGGGTTAACACTATTAGCAGGGAGTGAGGGAGGAGGCATGGAGGCATGGGTAAGAGCAGGTGTGTATATGACTGGGTCCATGATTTGGAGAGATATCCCCATCAGCAAAAAGGAGAGAGACAGAGACATACAGAGACAAGAGGATTTGTGTGGGTGCTTTTTAGTAAGGGATATAGAAGTTGTTGGGAAAGAGGTTTGTAAATAGTGGTGCCGTGTCTGGGCAAAAGCATAGGTGAAGGGAAGGAGAGATTAAGGGGCCTCTGCAGGAAACTGCGAGAATTGCCATTCGCCAGACGTAGAACTCGCCATGTTTTTGGCGGATTCCCCTCGCAGTATGCAGGAAGGTGCGCATATCTGTCAGAGGAATCCGGCAGAGAGATGGCGAGCCCTGGCGAGAAAGGCTCCGCTGGCGAGATCTGTCAGCAGAGAGCGAGATCCGCCTCTCTCTGCACAAATCTCGCTAGCAAATAAAAAATGTGTACATAACAATTGTATTCATATTGTAGATGTGCAGGGGGTCTCCGGAGATGAACCGCGTTGGTTTTATGTCCGGGGACCCCCTGCTTCACGAGATACAGGCCCCGTTATGAGGTGCCGGTATCTCCTATGCATGGAGATAGCCCGATCACGTGACGCGGGACATTTCCATTCATAGGAGATACCGGCACCCCATAGTGGGGCCTGTATCTCGGGAAGCAGGGGGTTAACAGGACATAAAACCAACATGGTTCATGTCCGGAGACCCTCTGCACATGTACACTATTAAAATACCAATACAGTAATGCTGCATCATTACCTTAGCGGCTATCCGTTAAGGCAATGAAGGGGTTAAGTCACAGTAGCATGTTTATTGGGGACAATTACCCCTAATAAACATTGCAATACACAACACAATCAACCTCTGTGCCCCCAACAACCCCTATACCCCCCTTATATACACTACCGACACACTTTATTAAAGTGTGGCCGGTACCGCAAGCCGGGAGATTTCCCGGCTTGCTAGTGGCTGCCCCTCGGCGTGCCGCACGTCATAGACGCGCGGTCACGCGTCTTCGGGAGCGTGCGCCCCCTGCACGCGCGTCCAGGGGCTCCCCGAGGGAGCCCTGGTGTCCCGCGATCGCGGGACAGCGGCAGGGGGTTCCGGGGGACCCGGCGGACCCGGCAGCGGTAGGGAGAGCACCCCGATCGGAGGGCGCTCTTCCGCTGCTTCGGCGCGCGCCCGTCACTCTCGGGCGCGCGCCAGGCTACTGCTGCGGCCAAGAACGGGCAAATGCTCGAATAAACTTGGCCGCAGCAGTACATAACCCATAGTTATTTCTTTAGGCACAGGAATGGTACTATAGGCCGGCGGTGGGCCCTGGTTTTTCCCGCAGGGGTCCCCGCTTGCCTGCAGTAGCAAGTCAGTGCCCCAAAAAAATAATTGAAAAACACAAATACTTTTACATAAATATAAACCATTCCAAAAAAAATTCTATTTCTAACTAACAAGATCATACACAATCTAACTTCACCAAAGCCCCAATAAAAAATTAAGGCAGGGTCCCAACATACATCCATGCAATTATCATCATCTGAAATGACATAAATAATTCAAAATTACATTTCACACACACAAAAAAAAAAAAATTGGCACCGTCACATGGGACTAGAGCCAATGAGATCTTGGGAACTAAATCAACTATCTCATTGGCTCTAGTCCCATGTGATGGCGCCATTTTGGTTTTGTTGACATCATGATAAAGGGAAATGAAGCACAGCCATTCTGATTGGCATAGTGGTTCCCCCAGAAGTCGGTCATTGGTCATCTAATGGTAAGTAAACTAAAGAAATGTATTTTATTTCAGTTGTAACTGTTTTTTTTTGTTTTTTTCTAAAATGTCAGATTTATTTTTTTAATGTCCATTTAATGCCCATGTATGTATATACAGTTAGGCACGGAAATAATTGGACACTGACACAATTTTCATAATTTTGGCTCTGTACGCCACCACAATGGATTTGAAATTAAACAACCAAGATACAATAGAAGTGCAGACTTTCAGCTTTAATTCAAGGAGTTGAACAAAAATATTGTATGAAACTTTTAGGAATTGCAACCATTTTCATACACAGTCCCCTTATTTCAGGGGCTCAAATGTAATTGGAAAATGAACACAATCATAAATAACATTTTCATTTTTAATACTTTGTTGAGAATCCTTTGTAGGCAATGACTGCTTGAAGTCTGGAACGCATGTACATCACCAAACGCTGGGTTTCCTCATTTGTGATGCTTTGCCAGGCCTTTACTGCAGCTGTCTTCAGTTGTTGTTTGTTCGTGGGTCTTTCTGCCTTAAGTTTTGTCTTCAGCAAGTGAAATGCAATCTCGATCAGGTTGAGATCATGTGATTGACTCGGCCATTGCAGAATATTCAACTTCTTTGCCTTAAAAAACTCTTGGATTGCTTTCGCAGTATGTTTTGGTCATTGTTCATCTGTAAAGTGAAGCGCCGTCCAATCAACTTTGCTGAATTCGGCTGAATCTGAGCAGACAATATATCCCTATACACTTCAAAATTCATCCGGCTGCTTCTGTCTTCTGTCACATCATCAATAAACACTAGTGACCCAGTGCCATTGTAAGCCATGCATGCCCATGTCATCACACTGCCTCAATTGTGTTTTACAGATGATGTGGTATGCTTTGGATCATGATCCGTTCCAAGCCTTCTCCATACTTTTTTCTTCCCATCATTCTGGTACAGGATGATCTTAGTTTCATCTGTCCAAAGAATGCTGTTCCAGAACTGGGCAGTTTTTTTTTAGATATTGTTTGGCAAAGTCTAATCTGGCCTTTCTATTCTTGAGGCTTATGAATGGTTTGCACCTTGTGAGTGCAACCCTCTGTATTTGCTCTCGTGAAGTCTTCTCTTTATGGTAGACTTGGATAATGATATGCCTACCTCCTGGAGAGTGTTCTTCATGTGACTGGATGTTGTGATGGGGTTTTTCTTTACCATGGAAAGGATCCTACGATCATCCACCACTGTTGTCTTCTGTGGATGTCCAGGCCTTTTTGTGTTGCAGAGCTCACCAGTGCGTTCTTTTTTTCTCAGAATGTACCAAACTGTTGATTTGGCCACTCCTAATGTTCCTGCTATCTCTCTGATGGATTTTCTTTTTTTTTGCAGCCTAAGGATGCCCTGTTTCACTTGCATTGAGAGCTCCTTTGACCGCATGTTGTGAGTTCACAGCAACAGCATCCAAATGCGAATGCCACACCTGGAATCAACTCCAGACCTTTTACCTGCTTAATTGATAATGAAATAACGACGGAATAGCCCACACCTGTGCATGAAACAGATTTTTAGTCAATTGTCCAATTACTTTTGGTCTCTTGAAAAAGAGGGGGCTACATATTAAAGAGATGTAATTCATAAACCCTTCTTCCAATTTGGATGTGTATATCCTCAAATTAAAGCGGATAGACTGCACTTTAAGCCCATATTCATTATTTAACTGTAACTTGAATTTATTTTTGGTACACATCCGAAATAACACAACTTGTATCAGTGTATACCAATAATTTCTGGACCTAACTGTATATCCCTATGGACCTATATACATACATGTTTATTAAAGGGTTGTTTTGCAAATGGTAATTGCATTTTTTCATGTCTTGTACAAGTATTATCCCTGTTTGGTTAAAATTGTGTGTGTGAAATGTTATTTTGAATTATTTATGTCATTTCAAATGATGATAATTGCATGGATGTACAGTATGTTGGGACCCTGCCTTAATTTTTTTATTGGGGCTTCTTTGGTGAAGTTAGATTGTGTATGATCTTGTTATTTAGAAATAGAATTTTTTTGGGAATGGTTTTGTTTTTGCATAACAATATTGAATAGGGTTTTTGGTTTAGATTTGATTGTAATGTATTTCGGATGCCAAACATTGTGTGTTGGTAATTTATTATTATCTACTTGCTTTGTTTATATTGAATGTTTACTTTCAATAGTGTATTTGTTTTGGACCATTGATTGCTATTGTGTACATGATGGAAATATTATTTGCATCATGTACATATTGTTCAATTGTATGTTTTATTGCAATTTGCTATTCACTGGTTTGGATAGGTGCTTGCTGTATTCTCATATGAGATGTGTTTTAATTTTCATTTGGCCTTTGAAAGCGTTACTTTTTCACTTTGGTAGGAATCACTTTAATCAACCTAGGGAGATTTGGACAGCACTGGTTTAGCAGTCTCCGAAACACAGACAGATACGAGCTCGGGAAGGGAGCAGTCAGACAACAGGGCTGCTGCATCCACACTTCAAAGTCTATTCAGTTGTGCCCCAACATTTATACAGAAAACAAAGGGCATGTTAATACATAACATATCATGTTTAACAATGATAAATAACAAGTTTCTGTAGAGGTTATGTATCTGTGTCTTTGGACAAAGCATTAGTAAAATATTACATCTTGCTTGTGTTTGGCCGGCAGTTTCTACTTCTACATTACAAAGAGAAATACAGGGAATGTTTATCAAGGGCATGCAGCTGTATTGTTTGGGGCATCTTACTGCTCTTGTGCTATTGTATAAAAGACAAACTGAGAACAACAGAAGTAAATAAAGATTACAACTAGCATAGTGAGTTAATTCTCTCAGTACTGGAACAGCCCGTATAAGAAAGATAAAGCTAGCAGATTATATTCACCCTTTCAATCCCTGAGACCTGTAGAGCTGACATATAATTTTAACCCCTTCAATACCCTCCTTTTGTTCTAAAAGGACAACCATTTAACCAAACCCATTTATTCTTCTGCTCACCACTCAGGAGAGGAAAAACTCCTGGGGGAGAAACCTCCAAGAGACCATGGACGTGCAGAAACCTATCTCTTACTAGGTATCTCGTGTGACGATTAAAGATGAATATATGGGTGGTCTGAGAGAACCCCAAAGGTTGGCATCTCTCCCTACTATGGTGGAGGACATGTACATTTATATGTGTATGTCTCTGTGAGTTGCATATAACAGGCAGTTAGTCCCGCAATCAGTCCCCAGATTATAGCTATTATAAAAGATAACCACATGGCAAGTATTAGGAGCTTGCCGACGGGTCCAGGATAGGTGGACCACGGGAACCAATTGGTGCGGTCTTCACACGGCTTGCGTGTATCCATGTTGGGCTGTCTTCTGTCAAGATTGCAGTACGGGTGACAGCGATGATGGTGGTTGGTTTGCCGAAGGGAGGATCCAGCGTCTTGTTTTTGAACAGTTGCTTGACCAGGACCATGTCACCTGGTTTGAAAGGGTGTGTTGGCGTACCTGTGGGACAAGTAAGAGACATAGATACATCACCATAGATGCTATTCAACTTGTCAACAAGGTGTTTTACATATTCCTTTATTATACAATTCAGGTCGCCCTTTTTTTTGTTACACCATGAGTCTTTGTCCATGGGGTAGGGAATGGCCTACCCATTAGTATTTCAAATGGGGAGAGCCCGGTGGTCTTATTAGGGGTCATCCGTATTTCCGCTAGTACAGCGGGCAGGTGATCTGGCCAATTATGGAAAGTCCCTCCGGTACCTTTCCTAATCTTATCTTTTATTGTGCGGTTAGTCCTTTCCACTTGCCTTGAGGATTGAGGATGATATGGAATGTGGAATTTCCAATCAATGCAGAGCATGTTACAGATATGCTGGGTAAGTTTTGCCGTAAAAGGGGTTCCCTGATCGCTATTGATAGTTAAAGGGCATCCAAAACGAGGGATAATTTCTTTGCACAAAATCTTGGCTACCGTCTTGGCATCTTCCTTAGATGTAGGAAATGCCTCTACCCATTTAGAAAATTGATCCGCAATAACCAGTAAGTACTGCAAACTTCCCTTAGCCTTGGGAATGTGTGTAAAATCTCTCTGTAACTGTTGCATAGGGCCCTAGGGGGTGGAAAATGTTCGTGTATTCTGTGAATGGTGCCTGTGAATTCCTTGCACATGTGAGACATCGCGATAATTGTGTTTCCACCAATACAGGTAAATCTTTTATAGCAAAACGAGATTGAATATTTTTACATGTCTGCTTTTTACCAATATGACCAAAACCGTGAAAATGGCTGATGAAAATGGGGGGCGCCGTGCGCGGTATCCCCACCTTACCCTCCTTGTCTGACCATAGAGAATGTTCATCGATGGTCAGACCCTCCTTTTTCCAGAAAGTGACATCATCCTCAGAAATCGGGGCGGTCATAACCAGCGAGACCTGCAAAAAGTGAGACATGTCATACTGGGGGTGAAAATGATCTAACAATGCGGCCTTCTTAGCAACTGTGTCAGCCAAATCATTGCCTCTGGCCACATTGGTATCTTCAATGCTATGTCCCTTACACTTGACAATCGCCAGTGTGGTAGAGAGTAACATGGCGTCCAGAAGGTCAGCGACCAACTGGGCGTGTGAGATACCTTTACCATCGGCAGTGGTGAAGCCGTGTTTTTTCCATATGACACTGAAATCATGGGCCATGCCAAACACATACCGAGAGTCGGTGTACAGTATATGGTAACATCTCTACCCTTAAAAAGTTTACACGCCTGTGTAAGGGCTACCAATTCAGCAGCCTGTGCAGAGACAAAAGGGAGAGCATTAGCCATCAGAACAACATCTGGTAACTGAACAACTGAGAATCCTGTTAAATATACACCATCCATGGGTTTGGAACATGACCCATCGACAAAAACAACTTCACCATACTCTAGGGCAGGGGTTGTGAAACCGCGGCTCGCGAGCCACTTGCGGCTCTTTGGGCAAGTCCGTGCGGCTCTTCCCTCAGTATTTGAAATTGAGGGGCAGGCGCGATGCGGGAGCAAAATGGTGGCGATCCCCTATGGTCCCGGTGCGCGCATGTGCATGTGCAGGTCCCCAAACGTGGGATGGAGGGGGAAGTACCAGCACATCTTGCTGCGGCCCCTCCCCTCCCCGCTCCCGACGGAGGTGGAAGTACCAGCTCTTCTTGATGCGGCCCCCCCCCCCCGCTCCCAACTTGGGATGGAGGGGGAAGTACCAGCTCTTCTTGCTGCAGCCCCTCCCCCCCACTCCCAACGTGGACTGAGGGGGAAGTACCAGGTAATCCTGTGGCCTGCTTCCCCCTGCTTCCCCCCGCGGCCAGCTTCCCGCGCTCCCCCCGAGCCCACCTCCCGTGCCCACCTCCCGTTCCCCCCCTGAGCACACCTCCTGTGCCCCCCGAGCCCACCTCCCTCACCCCCAAGCCCATCTCCCCTCCCGGGCAGCTGCCGCAGGGATATCGGGGGCAGGAGGGGAAAGAGTCCGGCGGCAAACTGCACCCACCCGGTCAAGGTAAGTCACTGTCACCCACCACCCACCCAGTCACTGTCACCACCACCCAGTCATGGTCACCCACCCAGTGACTGTCACCCAGTCTGTCTCTCACCCACCCAGTCACTGTCACTGTCACTCACTCACCCAGTCACTGTCACCCAGTCTGTCTCCCACCCACCCAGTCACTGTCACCCACCAAGTCACTGTCACCCAGTCTGTCTCCCACCCACCCAGTCACTGTCACTGTCAGTCACTGTCTCCCACCCACCCAGTCACTGACAGTCACTGTCATCCACCCACCGAGTCACTGTCACCCACCCAGTCACTGTCACCCACCCACTGTCAGTCACTGTCAGTCCCGGTCACCCTCCCACCCAGTCACTGTCAGTCACTGTCACCCTCCCACCCAGTCACTGTCAGTCACTGTCACCCTCCCACCCAGTCACTGTCAGTCACTGTCACCCTCCCACCCAGTCACTCTCAGTCACTGTCACCCTCCCACCCAGTCACTGTCAGTCACTGTCACCCTCCCACCCAGTCACTGTCAGTCACTGTCACCCTCCCACCCAGTCACTGTCAGTCACTGTCACCCTCCCACCCAGTCACTGTCTCCCACCCAGTCACTGTCTCCCACCCAGTCCCTGTCTCCCACCCAGTCACTGTCACCCACCCAGTCACTGTCACCCTCCCACCCAGTCACTGTCACCCTCCCACCCAGTCACTGTCATCCTAGTCACTGTCACCCTCCCACCCAGTCACTGTCACCCTCCCACCCACCCAGTCACTGTCACCCTCCCATCCACCCACCCAGTCACTTTCACCCAAGTGTCACTTTCACCCTCCCACCCACCCACCCACTGTCACCCTCACCCCCACCCAGTCACTGTCACCCAAACCAACCACCCACCCAGTCACTGTCAAGTGTCACTGTCACCCTCCCAGTCACTGTGACCCTAGTCACTGTCACCCTCCCACCCACCCAGTCACTGTCACCATAAATGTCACTGTCACCGTAAGGTCACTGTCAAAGTCACTGTCAAGTCACTGTCTCCCTCCCACCCACTCAGTCACTGTCTCCATCCCACCCAGTCACTGTCTAAGTCACTATCAAAGTCACTTTTTTTTCTGTATCACAATAAGAAAACAGTTAAGTAAAAGTTGCGCGCTAAAAGATATTTTTTCATGGTAGGTGCGCTATGGGTTCAGGGGGGGTACACTATGGGTTCAGGGGGGGGGCCTACTCCTTTCATTTGTCCCAGGCCCCATGGTTTCTGTTGGCGGCCCTGGGGGGGGAAAGCCTGATGTGATGAGGGGGAATAATGATGGGGGGACAGCCTGATGTGATGAGGGGGAATAATGATGGGGGGACAGCCTGATGTGATGAGGGGGAATAATGATGGGGGGACAGCCTGATGTGATGAGGGGTAATAATGATGGGGGGACAGCCTGATGTGATGAGGGTGAATAATGATGGGGGTTAGCCTGATGATGGTTAATCAACCGTATTTGTAAAAATATATTTATGGCTCTTTGAAAAATTGCTACTCATATTTGGCTCTTTTGGACTAAGAGTTTGATGACCCCTGCTCTAGGGGAACAGAGAATAAATCTGCCCTAGGGGAGGTCTCTATGCTAATAGTCGTCAAATAATCATGAGTCCGTCCATCTATAGTCAGATCAGCAGGGTCAGTCTGTACCAAAAGTTTGTGCAGAAGGACAGCGGGACCAGATCTGCGCTGTGCAGTCATGTGTTGTGTAGTGAGGTTGTTGAGGACTTGTATGACCTGATGTGATGTGTGCAGAACAAGTGTGTGGGATAACACAATAGATTGTGCAGCTTCGACCATCATGGCACATGCAGCTACTGTTCTTAAACATGCCGGCATTCCCTGGACCACTAGGGGTAAAACTTTTGAATAAAATGCCACCGGTCTATAACCGCAGCCGTGTTCCTGAGCAAGGACCCCCGCCACTATCGAACCACCTTCAGTACAATAAAGGTGGAACGGTTGCTGGTAGTTGGGCAATCCCAGTGCAGGAGCAGAGTAAAGAGCAGTCTTGAGAGCATAGAATGCACCATGCATAGCTGATGTCCAGAGAATGATATCTGGAGAGTCTTTGAGCGTAGCTTGTCTCAGAATGTGGTCAAAATATGAGCAATCAGGTATCCACTGTCGGCAATATGTAACAACTCCTAGAAAAGACGTTAGAGCAGTCTTTGTCTTTGGCTTGGGCAGAGCCACAATAGTCTGAACGCGGTCAGAAGCTAGAGTTCTTTGTCCATGGGAAAGGCTGAATCCCAAGTACCGCACTTCTGGGAGGCAGAACTGGAGTTTCTTGAGGGACAACTTATGGCCTGTTGCATACAACCGGTAGAACAAGCTCAGTGAGTCCCGAAGACACGAATCTTTGTCTTTGCTGCATAGCAGAAGGTCATCTGCATACTGCAATAGCACAGAGTTACAGGGCGGTGACCAGTGCTCTAGGGTTTTACGGACAACAATTGAATAGGCCGTGGGGGAGTCAATAAAACCTTGGGGTAGGTGGTTCCACATATACTGACACCCTTTATACGTGAAAGCAAAAAGTGATCGTGTTTCAGGCCTAACCGGCACAGAAAAGAATGCAGAACAAAGGTCTGTCACTGTGAAATATGTGGCATCTGAAGGTATGCCAGTGAGGATCGAATTCACATCTGGTACTATGGGGGCAATAGGTTGTACCAATGTGTTAACTACACAGAGGTCGTGTGAAACGCCATTGTTGACCTCCTGGTTTGGGGACAGGATTGACAGAAGTGTTGTATGGAGAAATGGTGGGGGAGATAATGCCGTTGGTTAGCAACTCGTGCATTATAGGGGCAATACCTTTTTCCTTCTCAGCCGAGAGGGGATATTGTTTGATATACACTGGGGAGGCACCGGGTTTAAGGGTAACCTCATACGGGGTACAATCGATGAAGCCAGGATCTGTGGATGAAGTGGCCCACAAATCAGGGGGTATCTGATTTAGGGCTGGGTGGGGAAAAGAAAAGTCATGTGTCGGGTCAGAGTCAGCAATCACTTGCACATAGCAGTGAGACAGCAAGTCGTCCAAAGGGATAAACTGCTGTTCCACAACAAGATCATGGCCTTTAAACCAAACATAAGACCTGTCATTGACAGCTATGTATGCACATGTGGGGGTCAGATACAGACCTGTAATGTACACTTCTTCTGTATGAGATGCAACTGAATGGTCAAGGAAATCGTCAAAATGGTCATATGCTAGAAAGGGTTTCTGAAATGCCATCCGTATATATGCATGTTCAAATCGGGCAAACTCATATGCCTTGTACAAAGTGTCCCTGACATTCTCATCAAACCTAAGGGACCGGACGCGTTCAGAATCTGAATAGGAAGATAACAGGGGAGAGGACAGAGAGAAAGAGGGAGTAGCTAAACAGTAAGGAGACTCACAAATGATTCCACCCTGCAAGTCCACAAAGAATGACATATGTAACCTACCCATCAGATCTCTTCCTAGCAAATTAACCGGACAATTAGGGATTATCAAAAAGGCATGAGATAATATCAGGGGAGTATTATCCTCAGTCGTGGCAGAGATGGTAAGAGGGGGTGTTACTTTGCATTCAATTGGAACCCCGCCTACACCGGTAGAGGACTCACTTGTGTTTGACACTGGCCCGTTGTACTCTCTCTGAGAAATTGAAGACTTAGTTGCTCCTGTGTCTACTAAAAAATCATACATCTTGCCATCTACAGCAAGAGTAGTCAGAGGCAACGTTTCCCAGCGAAAGGACAATTGGGTAAAGTAACAAGCGAGGGGTTCCATCCTCCGGCACCCCTATTGTGGGTTGTTGGGTTTCCACTGCACCCCGAGATCATGACCTGCCGGAGGACGCCGATAATAGGGAGGTGCCCACATAGGTTGATTAGGGTTATTGTGAATGTCAGTGTTTTCCCTAAGGTGTGGTGCATCTTGGGAACCACCCTGGTTTTGAGGGGGTTGGGGACACTCTCGATGCCAATGGCCAAAATTACCACAATTAAAACAAGCCCCATTATTTTGGACTCTACCCCCAGACTGGTTACGTGGTCCGGCAAAAAACCTTCTACCCTGATTTCTACCTCGTCCTCTTCCCCTGCAATCGTCAAAATACATACTTGCATTTTCTTTTTTATTTACTTTAAGAGGGGGAAAAACACCTGCTGCATCTTTAATTCTGCACGCTTGCTCCCAATCAGATATTTTCAATTTATGCCAGTTGTCAACACACATCTGAACAGTTTGTGCATTGCCAGGTAGCATATTATTCATTGCATGTTGACTACACAATGGACCAAGAGCGTCCTCTAGTGACAGACCACAATCATTCTTCCAACACTCCTTAAATCTCCTTAAAAACTCTGTGACTGACTCATGTGATTTCTGGACACAGGCTATAGCCTCTGAGATATCTTGCCTAGGCCCATGTTCGTCAATCAGAACCTTTAAAACCTGTTTCCACAACTCGCCGATCCAATCTGCCTGTGCCCACACATTACCCTTTACATCAGTGGGTCTGTCATAGTCACTCTTTAGATTGTCACAACGCGCGGACTATTTAATTCCTGCATGTTTAGTGACTGTGTCTAACAGAAAAATAAAATCAGCCCCAAGCAAATTCATCCCCTGTGTACACCTTTTAAGATACCTTACTGCTGCTTCAGGGTGTTTAGTGGTATTAGGACAGTCTTTTGCCCATGCATTAAGAGTCATAATATCAGGGGGTTTAGTAATCAACTGGTTGCCCACAGTCATAAATGGCATTGTAACAACAGTGTCAACCTGGGCTGAAGGTGCCACATAATCGGCTATGGTTTGTAAGAGACCTCTAGGACTACTCATGTTCCACGACTTATTACTGCTCTTTTGAGGGCTGACTAACTCAGTGAGACCAGTTTTAGAAGCAGCCAGTTGCTGAGCAGCTTGTATTTTAGCTCGGGTACCCTCACTAACAGAAGTGGAGAATATTTGTTGCGTACCCGAACCCGAAGGGGGTGGAGGGGTCTCACTGCGACTCACAGTCGGACTGGGGTCAACACGGGGTGTTATTGCTAATAAAACATCCTCATCCGAAAAGGGTTCCTGAGATAAACTAGTGTACAGGGAAGATATATAAGGAGGTGGGGGTGCGGAGGACACAATTTTATCGGGTGACATTTCACACTCATAGGGGGCAATTTTAACCCATGCATTGGCAGATTCCCGCATATATTTCATATTCCACTTTGGGTTGGGACCAAACCACAACCAGTCAGGATCCCCTAGACAAGTGCCTCTGAGCATCAACATATGAAAATCATCAAAGGCACCATCTCTTGGAAACGGACTAGTGGAACCCATTGCTTCAGTCCACCCAGACAAATTGTCCACAAACGGATCAACATAATAATCTCCGACAATCTGTACAACAAATTCTTTGGAGCTTTGACCTGGTTTCCGTCTACAAAGGGTGACCTGTCCTACATTTTTTTTTTTCTTAGTCTTTTTGTTAGTTATATACTTAATAAACTCTGGTTTACCTCCCAGATTTTTACTAATGTTAGTACCCATAATAAGTTTATATAAAAATGAAATGATTGCAATACAAAGGAAACTTATACAGAAGATCTAAAAGAAAAAAAAACTTATCACTGTAATCTTAACACTAGTGTTCTACAATAAAATACTTATACTCTACAGTATAATACAACACTTATACTCCATAATACAACACTTATACTCTATAATACAATACTTATACACTTATACTCTATAATAAGTCTGCTGTGTCCGGGAGAGCGTAAACCAGTCTGATAAACAACAACAATTAGGGACTTTATACCCGTAATTGGTATCAGGGACTTAATACCCCAATAATATCCTACCAATAGGGATCCCCAGAGGGAAGACAAGAAACAATAAATTAGAATATATTCACCAACCCAGTGGAGATCCCACCGCTTGCCACCAACTGAAAGCGTTACTTTTTCACTTTGGTAGGAATCACTTTACTCAACCTAGGGAGATTTGGACAGCACTGGTTTAGCAGTCTCTGAAACACAGACAGATACGAGCTCGGGAAGAGAGGAGTCAGACAACAGGGCTGCTGCTTCCACACTTCAAAGTTTATTCAGTTGTTCCCCAACATTTATACAGAAAACCAAGGGCATGTTAATACATAACATATCATGTTTAACAATGAGAAATAACACGTTTCTGTAGAGGTTACAGTATGTATCTGTGTCTTTGGACAAAGCATTAGTAAAACATTACATCTTGCTTGTGTTTGGCCGGCAGTTTCTACTTCTACATTACAAAGAGAAATAAAGGGAATGTTTATCAAGGGCATACAGCTGTATTGTTTGGGACATCTTACTGCTCTTGTGCTATTGTATAAAAGACAAACTGAGAACAACAGAAGTAAATAAAGATTACAACTAGCATAGTGAGTTAATTCTCTCAGTACTGGAACAGCCTGTATAAGAAAGATAAAGCTACCAGATTATATTCACCCTTTCAATCCCTGAGACCTGTAGTGCTGACATATAATTTTAACCCCTTCATCTTTGTTTTTAATTTGGCAGTGATGTTGTCAATTTGAGATCGGATGTTTTAAATTTGTACATGGATATCCTTTACCATTTCTTTGTAGATGGCTTAATCATACATATATTTTAAATATATATATATATTTAAAATATTATATATACATATATAATATGTGAATGATGAAGCCACTCTACAAATGCATGGGTGCAGGGTGGCTTAACCCATGAATAACTGTAGCGCTTATTAACCGTTATTGTTATTAAGGGGTTAAGTAACACTACAATATATTTGCTATATTGTGTGGTTGGGTTATGTATAGTTTATTAATAATTGTTATGTTTATTGCGGGTGTGTATTGTTTTAAATGTGGGTATTGGGGGTAGGGGGTATTGTCCCCAAGGGAGGGTAGGCCTCCCGGTGTGTAGGGGTGATGGTGGTTATGCCTAACAGGGGTGGGTAGTGCGGGGGGGTTGTATTTATGTAAAAGTATTGATGTGTTTTTTAATAATTTTTGGGGGGCACAGACTTGATACTGCAGGCAAGCGGGGACACCTGCGGGGAACACCCGAGGGCCCCCGCCAGCCTATAGTGTCATTGCTGTGCATCCCAAAAATGTTAGGGACCTTAAAGGGTTAGTGGTGTAATATATATATATATATATATATATATATATATATATATATATATATATATATATATAGTGATGCCGACACCTCATTACAGTCTCTTTTATCCCAAATGAGGCAGGAAACACTGTATATCTTTATACTTGGGGTTTATTTACAGGGATAAATAATATGAATAGGCCCACCGTCCTTTTAAGAAAAACCAAATAATAAAATCAAATCCTATTTCCATTAGGAAAGCTAACTAACTTCTCGGCTCCAACTCTTACTAACCCGGCTGCCAGCTAAGCCAGTTGTCAGCCCAAAACATGCCCTAGCATAAGCAATAAGGTAATAGCAGTCTTTGTAAACAATAGAAAGGGTTGTGCTTATCTTAGTCCATCTGGTGATGTCCCTGCTTCGGCACAGTCTATCGTCCTTCCTTCTTCTCTTTGGGATTCCACCCCACGGGAGGTCACGGAAACTCCTGTGTTCCTCTGTAACCAGCCGTCACTGCTTCAGCACAGCTCTCTCAGCAGTGTCTCTCAGCAGTGTCTCAGACTTCTTTAGCCAGCTCCTGGTAGCTGGGAAGATCCTCTGTCTCCCCCTTCTCTGGGGAAAACTGTCTCTCTGTGCCTTGCAGCTTCCAGCCTTTTAAAGCACTTCCTGACTATTCAGAACAGGTTGATTAGCTTCATTAGTTATCACCTGAATAGCCTTTCCAAGGAGGATTAAATTAACTCTTTGTGGTGAAAAAGTCCAATAGCTTCCCCATTCAGCCCCTAGAGGACAGCGATGGCACCACATATCCCTCACCCCAGCGAAATATTATCCTGTGAGCGACCTGTGCACTATTCCTGTGCACTCACCTCTTATCAGACTTCGTCCCTTCCCTCCCCCCCTTTTTTTTTCTTGCCTTCCAATTTAGGCATTTTCTTTTTGGGGTAATTGCCAGGACATCTGGGGCTGAAGACTGGTACCTGTCTTCGACCGGCCTGAGTCTAGGGTTGAAGCTCCACCTTTGTTGTGTCCCCTTTTTCAAATGTTCCTGAGCATCCTGCCGTCTATCAACTATCTCTGCCTTCTTCCTCTTGTGCTCAGAGTCTCCCTTACCCTGAAGATGATCCTTGACCTCAGTTAGCTCATGGCGTTCACTCACCAGTGCTTGTTTGGCCTTTTCTTGTGAAGACAGCAACTCCACTTTAGCAGTGATGGCTTTTGGACCTTTTTCCATCAGCGTACTTTTAGGGTTGGTTTTCACATCATTTATCTTCAGAACTTCAATTTGGGTGGGGGTCTTACTAACCCCAAGTGCACACCATGATGCCTCTCTATGACAGTTGGCAGACTCGTAGGCTTGGCCTTTCTTCCTTGTCCCCTTAACTTACTCCATTGGGAGTGTTGCTGGACAACCTGTAAGGTCTTTCTCATCTTACGAACATGGACACTCTTCAGTCCCATTCTCGACTGTCTCTTCACAGTGGCTGCCTTCCTGTCAAGGAATCCACTTTGGGTCCCATGGGTATTGCAGTACAACTGGCTTCTTACTGTGCTACTACGTCGCACCTTGGTCTTCCCATTTCGTGCCTTGAGGAAAATAGACTGTAGCACTGCAACGGTATTGCAGTCACGCTTCCTGGTGCGAGTCACTTGCTTTATCTCTACCGCCCTCTTTTCCATGGACCGTTTCTGTGAGCAAAGTGTCTGTCTTAGGGTGGTAACCTCTTTCTCCAACTTCAGCTGAGAAACCTCCTGATG
>NC_134483.1:349417351-349484313 GCF_040206685.1 Ascaphus truei
ACACATGCATACACACACACACACCCATGCATACACACACACACGCACACACATGCATACACACACACACACCCACACCCATGCATACACACACCCATGCATACACACACCCATGCATACACACACACACCCATGCATACACACACACACACCCATGCACACACACACACACCCATTCATACACACACATCCATGCATACACACACACACACCCATGCATACACATACACACACACCCATGCATACACATACACGAAAGGGGGAAGAAGAGGAAAGGCAGCAGGATCGAGCACCACCACTGCCGCGCTCGCCACCCCCCCCCCCCCCTCCCCGTGACCATCTCCAGTCCCACGCGGGGATCGACGGGAAGCCAGGTAAACGGGGGGAACACACCCACTACAATCTTCTGCCCCGCAAAAAATTGCCGGGACAGGGCGAGAAGGGGGGAATACCCCCACTACAATCTCTTGCCCCGCGCGGGAAGCCGGGACAGGGCGAGAAGGGGGGAACACCCCCACTACAATCAGCAGGAAGCCAATTTAAGCAGGGACAGGGAGAGAAGGGGGAACACCTGCCTCGTGCGGGGAGTAAGGGGGCTTGCATTGAAGGAGTAAGGGGGCTTGCAGGGAAGGAGTAAGGGGGCTTGCAGGGAAGGAGAGTAAGGGGGCTTGCAGGGAATGAGAGTAAGGGGGCTTCCAGGGAAGGAGCAAAGGGGCCGCAAGATGGAGGATTGGAGTGTACTTACACTCCAACAGATCTCCGGCAGAAAAAATGGCCGCTCGTTGGGGGCGGGCTCATATAGAGCCTGGCCATGCGCCCACAAAGCCTGGGAGCGCGCGCCAATCAGCTGTCAGGTAGGGGGAGTTTTTTTTTTTTTTCAGTCAGCGCGAGCAGGGAAAATTCAGCGCGAGCGGGGGGAAATTTAAAAAAAACAAACACGTGTGCTGCTTGGGCCAATATTTACTCCCTCGGGGGTAAAATCCACCCACCCCGGGCGTGTAAATGTATAGGATTGTTGAACACTGTATATATATATATATATATATATATATATATATTGTGACAGAGTCACTGACTCAGTAGGCTGGAATAGTGAATGGAGAGATGCAGCAGCCAGTTCACAGTGTGTTAATCTCCTCAGACAGAGAAAGCACAGCTGAAGACTGATTAAACAGGGGCTGAACTCATCAGTGAAACAAGTGCTTTAAAAAGCAGGAAGTTGCTCACAGAAGGTGAGCTTGTTTTTCCACGTGAGGGTGGAGAGACCTCTCCCGGCTAGGAAGCCGTAACTGTTGCTCTGGTCCCCCAGTCCTGCGAGGAGCTATGCTGCTGGGACCAGCTGGGACCCCAACCCAGGATAAAGATAAAGATTGCTGCGAGCTGGACACAGCCTGCTCCCCGGAACCGTGTTCCTGTTTGCTGTTGGAGCTGCATCACAGAGAAGACTTTATTATTACACTTATTGGTTATACTTTGTGTAGCATATGTTTTGGGCATAACCAGATTAGCTGGCTGCCCTGTTAGTAAGGACTCAAGAAGTGAGTTAGTTTCCCTAATGGGAACAGGCTTTATTTTCTAGAAAGTAGTTTTTTAAAGGGACAGTGCACCCGTACTTTATTTTGGTGTGGCTAATAAACCACTATAGTTGAACGTTTCCCATCGTGTCTAGCGTCTTACTGACCCCGCCACAAGGTCGTCCTGCCACAATATATAAATATATATATATATGAAACAAGGCAGCAGGCACTCCGCAAACACTGAAACACCGATGCTTATCCCATATGCGTAATAGATACAGCAGATATTACCAGATCTTGACCCGGAAAGAAGAGACAGCACACAGCCAAGTTATATTGCAGCGTTTTTATAATCTGCACTGTGTAGTACACCCAGGTACCTGTGAGCGTCGCTGTTGTGCAAACATCACTATGTGTTTGCACTTGGTGGTTACATGAACTCTCTTGTCACACTGCACACGTGCGAGTGCGGTGTGCAGTGTGACGTCACATGACGGCACCGGAGGTTGGCACTGTCACAAGCTATGACGAGTCACAGTGCCTGTGTGAATACAGCAGTGCAGATGATACTGCAAGATGGCAGTGCGTTCCAGGAGCTGATTGTGTGTCACCAACGCCACCTGTTTGTGTCTGCATGTTTGCAATTGGTTTACACGGGTGAGTTTCATTATTTTTTGATTGCTTTGGGTATATATATGTTTGTTCACTGGCACTCTTTCAATGCACATCCCTGAGGAAGGTCACATGTAGCTGACCGAAACGTCGGATGTAGTGCCTTGGTTTTGTTACCTCAATATATTGACATTCTCATAGGAGAAGCCCAGGCCTCATATCAGGGTCTCCCTACAGATCAGGCCATGGACTACCAACAAGTAAAAGCCGCCATACTGGATCGCTTAGGTCTGACCCCAGAGACCTACCGGCAGCAGTTCCGGAACATGAAGTACACCGCTAAGATGAGACCCCGGGTCCTCGCTCAGCGATTATTGGACTTATGTACGCGCTGGATACAACCCGAGGAGTGCACTAAGGAGGCAATTCTTGAGCAGGTGGTTTTGGAACAATTTCTACAAATAATACCCCCTTCCGCACGCTCGTGGGTAAAACGCCACGCTGCTGAAACCCTAGCTTTGGCGGTCCGACTCGTGGAGAACTTCCTTGGGGCTGAGCAGCAGGCGAGTGTCCTGGACCCGACTCCACCGGTACTTGCGGACGCCCAAAGAGGGAGGTCGGATCAATGGGGACCCTACGGCCCGTCACGGAACCACCAAATCCAACGGAAGGAGCAGTCGTTCCAGCAAGGACGGAGTCCAAATGCTGGTCCCCGTAGAGACCCTCATCTCCTTCCGGATGTCGGCTCGTCGCAAAGTGAGAGGAACTTCCGAGGACGTCGCCCACAGTACCCACCAGATGCCTGGTCTCCAGTAACCGGTCCAGCGGAGTGCTATCCACAGCCCCCTCCTGTGAGGGAACTCTCCCCATGTTCCACCTGCAGAGAACAAGGCCACCGGTATGTGGACTGTCCACAGATGGATTGTTCATTCAGCAGAACCGTCGCCTCGGCTTTTACTGGGGAAAATTACAAGCCCTGGCTACTTCCAGCCCTGATTGGGGGAAAAAACGTCCAGGCCCTTGTAGATTTGGGCTCTGGGAAAACTCTGGTCCTCCAGGAGCTGTTACCGCCCAACGTGTGTTCTTTTGACTCCCCGTGGAGCATAGAATGTATACCCGGCGATGTAAAACGCTATCCGACGGCCAAAATCCGGCTACAGGTAAAAGGTCAGGAGGCTTACCTCGAAGTAGGAGTCGCTCCTTGGCTCCCTGCCCCCGTTGTGCTCGGTCGGGACTGGCCTTTCTTTTCGGACCTAATGGCCCCAGTCCTTCACGAGGAGCCTCCTTCTAGGGCTCAGGAGAACCCTGGCAAACTGTTCCCCTTCTCAGCAGACCTTTTTCCCAGTAGACACTGGGTTCAAAAGACTCGGAAGCAAAGACGCTTGGACAAACAGGACTGGTTGCAGAAATCTGGGTCTCAAGGTGACCATTCTAGTAGTCAGAGGTCACAAGTGATGGCTGGGGATGGCCAAAGGGAGGGGGATATGGGCCCTGGAGATTTACCAGACCTGTATCTCCCTGACTTTCGCCAGAAGCAAAGGGAAGACCTAGTCCTTGCTAGACAGTATGACAAGGTGGTGAAAATTGATGAACAGATTTTAGATGCACAGGGGGTGATAGTATTCCCCCATTTTGAGCTATCAAATGATATCCTATATAGGGTGAATAGGCAGACACAAACAGGGGAGGTCACCAGACAGATATTGGTTCCCAAGGCGTTTGTTAAATCTGTGTTCACTCTAGCCCATACTGTCCCTTGGGGTGGTCACCTGGGCAGGGATAAAACATTGGACCGTATTTCATCCCGATTCTATTGGCCAGGGATGCATAGTGATATTGCTAAGCTATGTGCAGCATGTCCGGAGGGCCAGCTAACTAGTCCAAAAGGACAAAAACCAGCCCCTTTGGTTCCACTACCCTTGGTGTCAGTTCCCTTTGAGAGGATTGGGGTAGACTTGGTAGGACCTCTAGAACCTTCTGCGAAAGGACACAGGTTTATCCTTGTAATAGTTGATTATGCGACAAGATATCCTGAAGCGTTCCCCCTGAGAACAGCAACGGCAAAGCAAGTAGCCAACAAGTTGTTCGAACTGTTCTCACGGGTTGGACTTCCCCAGGTTATGTTGACAGACCAAGGTATAAATTTCATGGCTAAACTGATGCAGGATGTCTTAAAGTTACTAGAGGTCAAGTCTGTTCGGACATCGGTCTACCATCCACAGACTGACGGATTGGTGGAAAGATTTAACCGAACTCTAAAAGGGATGCTGAGGAAATTTGTAGATTCAGAGAAGAGAGCCTGGGATGAACTTCTTCCTTTTCTGCTGTTTGCAGTGCGGGAAGTTCCCCAGGCCTCCACGGGATTCTCTCCATTTGAATTGCTCTATGGCCGCCAACCCCGGGGTATCCTAGACCTCCTAAAGGAGTCCTGGGAGGAACAGCGGTCCCCTTCTAAGAATACCCTGCAATATGTACTAGACCTTAGGAAGCGCAGAGATGTGGTCGGCCATTTTGCCAGGAAGAATCTTAGATCAGCCCAGGACAGTCAGGAGAGACATTACAATCAGAATGCTCACATGAGAGTGTTTCACCCAGGAGACCAGGTGATGTTATTGTTACCCAGTTGTGAGAGTAAACTCCTGGCCAAATGGCAGGGCCCATTCGAAGTACTCCGCCGTATGGGTGATGTGGATTACGAGATCGCTCAACCAGGGTCCAGGAAGGGTAAACAAATTTACCATGTGAACTTGCTGAAACCCTGGAAGATGCAGCGGTCTCTATTCATCCACCCGGTGGAGGAGGAAACGGACTTGGGTCCTCAGCCTCCACGGGAGAACATCGTGAGTGACGATAAAATCCCAATGGGTAAACAGTTGTCCTCTGAACAAACAGGGGACTAGTTACCAATAATTACACAGTTCCATGATGTTTACCAGACTTACCAGGACAAACTAACTTAATTTCCCATGCGATCGAGACAGCACCTGGGGTAAAAGTACGTTCCCGTCCTTATGGGTTGCCTGAAAGTCGTAGGGCTCTGGTAGAGAAGGAGGTACAAGAAATGTTACACTTAGGAGTGATTGAGGAATCATGCGTGGTGTAGTCCACTAATTATGGTCCCTAAACCCGATGGGAAGGTAAGATTTTGTGTGGACCTCCGAAAGGTCAATGTGGTATCCAAGTTTGATGCATATCTGATGCCAAGGGTGGACGAATTAATTGACGCCCTTGGTAACACGGAATATATATCCACGTTGGACTTGACAAAAGGATACTGGCAAATACCCTTAGAGGAAAAGTCCAAATGCAAAACAGCCTTTTCCACTCCCATGGGTTTATACCAGTTTGTGACAATGCCATTTGGACTGCATGGAGCCCCAGCCACATTTCAGAGACTCATGGATAAGGTACTGAGGCCCCATAGGACTTATGCCGCAGCCTACCTAGATGACATTGTCATTTATGGTAAACACTGGCGGGCCCATCTAAATAGGCTGAAAGCGGTCCTCAAATCTCTAAGAGAGGCAGGGCTCACAGCCAACCCTAAGAAATGTACCTAGGGTAAAGCGGAAACCAAATACTTAGGCTATGCAGTGGGAGGTGGAAAAGTAAGGCCACTAGCCAACAAGGTAGCTGCCCTGAAAGAAGTTCCGACCACCCAAACAAAAACGCAGGTACGCTCTCTGCTGGGTTTAGCAGGGTACTACCGGCGGTTCATCCCCAACTATTCGGAAGTGGAACCCTTTAACGGACCTCACAAAAAAGTGTGCCCCTACACAAGTGGTGTGGTCAAGGGATTGTCAGAGAGCCTTTGAGGACATAAAAAGGTGTCTATCAGAGGGTCCCATCCTTAGAAGCCCAGACTTCAACAGCCCTTTTATAGTTCAAACAGATGCATCAGAGATAGGGCTAGGGGCAGTGTTGTCACAACAGTTTGAGGGAGTTGAACATCCTATCCTTTTCCTGAGTAGGAAATTGTTCCCAAGGGAAAAAAACTACTCAGTGATTGAGAAAGAGTGCCTCGCAGTAAAGTGGGCAATCGAGGCTTTGAGGCATTACCTGGCAGGAGTCCATTTTACTTTGGTAACGGATTATGCTCCACTGAAGTGGTTAAATAGCATGAATGATTCCTAAGCTAGATTGACTAGGTGGTATATGGCCCTCCAACCCTTCTCATTTGAGATTCAGCATAGGCCGGGAAAAGAGAACGCAAATGCTGACTTCTTTTCTAGAGAAGTGGTGGATGGTCGGGCTTCAGCCGTGCGTAGCCCCAGCCACACACTAACAGGGGAGGAATGTGACAGGGTAAACAAAAGCCACCAGTTATATGCCTGGAAAACCTATGTCTAGTCTGCAGTGCAGCACTGACTAGGTTAACTTCAGCTGGGAACCTCAGGATAATTAGTTGGATCCCAGCTGCCTAATCAAGGTGTGTTAAAACCCAGGCTGTAGACAGATGGAGGCTGTCTGTTGAGGAGTGAGGAGTAAGCTGCTAAAGAGATTGCAAAAGAGATTCCTGATACAAAGGTCTGATTAGAAAAGTAGATGAATTGTGAACTATCTGTCCCCTGCATTGAAAAGGGCAACTGCCATATACACTGTCTGCTAAAGAGAAACTGTTTTTGTCTGTCTGCTGAAGAAAAGCCATTTTCCTTTTGTTGCTGGTGAAAAGCTATTTTTGTTTTGTGTGCTGTATATTTTTTCAAGGCTAAATAAATAAGCCTTGTCCAGAAACCAGCGTGTGTAGTTGCATGTACCCTGCAACAATCATCCATACTAAGACCTACCATAAAGAAGTGGATGCCAATACTTATTTATTGGCATTGAGTCACCATCACCCGAAGTGGCTCCGAAATATACCTAAAGGCCAAGCATTGCGAATAAGGAGGAACTGCTCCGAAATCTTGATCTACCAACAGCAGGTCAAAGTTTTAAAAAATAAGTTTTAAGAGCGGGAGTACAATAGTCGTGAATTGGATCTGGTCATCTCGGAGGTTACTAAAATTGATAGAGCCACTTTAGTCTGTAAAAAGAACCCTGCCCCTGTTCCTACAACACAGGGTCAGTTTCCATTTTTTATCACACAATATAGTGGTTTGGCTCCAGCTATATCCAAGACGTTGAACAAGCATTGGAGTATTCTCCAAAGAGATCCAATTCTGAAAACCATTCTCCCCACTAAACCAAAAATTGTATATAGAAGAGCCAGAAATTTAAAATCCACCTTATCCCCTAGTTGTCCAATTGATGGCCTTAGGGATCGCCATGTAACCTGACTTAATGATCTCAAAGGATATTATACTTGCCCTAATTGCATTGGATGTAAACATAGTAAAAAGAGTAAAACCTTTAAGTCCAATGCAACAGGGGCAAGTTTTAATATTAGTACTTTTATCAACTGTAGGACCAATTTCTGTGTATATTTGTTAGAGTGCCCGTGCGCACTGGGAGGCCCCTCAAACGACGGTTCGCAGAACATGTTTATAATATTAAGAGGGGCCTCGAGACTCACAGTGTCTCTAATCATTTTAAAATACATCATGGTCAGAATCCTGAGGGATTGATATGCATAGGAATTGACAATCCTAAGGGCTGTTGGCGTGGGGGGAACAGGTTAAATACAGTTTCCAAACGCGAGAGCTATTGGATATATGTATTAAAAACTCTGTCCCCCCTAGGTCTTAACATTGAATTTGATCTGGCAGCCTTTTTGAAAGATCCTTAAGTATTCCATTGCATATGGTCTATGAGTCTGATATATGTTCCAGTATATGTCTGAATTTTTTATTACCCCCTGTAATGTTTATCATTTTATACATTTTATGTGGTATTTAGTTTGATTGGTTCGGTCTATATATCATTACCCAATTAGACCCCATCAGCTTTCTGATGTGAGATTGCTGCTTTATGTGTTATTGGTCTGTATCCGATCTCTAGTACCTCCCCTTTGTAGGAAGGTCTTTCCACTAGGGTTTGTATTTAAATGCCTCATTAGCTAAGCTCTGATATCCCCTGAGGAAGTGACCTAGTGTCATGAAACGCGTAGGGAGGAGGAGCTTAGTGTTTTGAGCTGATCCGGCATCCGTAGTTCCCGACGCTGGGAGGACTTCCTGCATTGCTGACGTCACCCGATCTGCCGGTAGCGGGTGTTGCGTGCAGTGAGTCTCTCCGTTGCGGACTGAGGGACTTTCAAGTTGCGGACGGCATCCGTGAGTTCTGTAACTCACCCCCTTACAATGTGAGTGTGGGCTTTTATATTTCAAGTGTTTTAATAAAGTCTGTAACGTATTACACCACCATTGTCCTTTTCCCTGTCTTCTACCTTTGGTGGGTGCTGTATCACTAAACATCTACGATCATCATCACCTATTGAGGGAAGTTCCATAAGCTAGACCACGTGGGGTCCGTGGGAAGCCGTGCGGAGACGGGAAGTGTGTACAGATTCTCTCCCCTGAATTTTCAAGTTCTCATTCTGTGAGTAGGATTCTGCAGTTCTAGATAGGGACTTGTTGCTGTGTCAAACTGCGCAATTGGATTGCCTTTTTTTCTGTTATTTTAGAATCAGTGAAGACTTCGCATTTAGGACACCCTACCCATCTGGAACTTTAATCAACCAGTCCATCAACCTGCGCAGTAAGGACATTACCTGGTCTGGCGGGCGCCCGCCTCATCAGCAAGCACTACAACCTTGACCGACAAGAGAACACCCTATTGCTGGCCACCGAACAAGCTATACCCCCTGAAAGAGGCCCACAAGTAGTGTATCTACCAGAGACTTTACCGCAACGGTGCCCTCTAATTTACCCTGGAACCGTTTCCAGTCACGTAACTTCCCTTACCCGACATGCGGGTTGGGAAGACAAAGATATGGCCGCCAGTACACCCATCAGATCAGACATATCCCTACCCCGAGTGACTTTCTCGTCTGATGCTAGGCAAGGGGCCACCAGCTGGGCCGGTAGTCCGCCAACATCACCGGTCCCTAACCGGTTAATGAACAGCTTCACCCCAACCCCTAACAGTCAGGGAGCGGGGATCGCAAGTTCCTCAGACAGTTGCGGCTCCATGCTAGGAGTGACATTCCCGCAGCTTGTGGAAGCTATAACTACGTCCGCCCAAGCTCAAAATTACAGGAAGTTGAAGGCGTTTTCAGGAATGGTTCCTGTCCCCACCGGCGAGGAAAGCATCGAGTCTTGGAAGGAACACACCCTCAAGGTGATCGATGAATGGCCCTGCTCTGAAATGGTAAGACGTCAGAAAATCCTGGAAAGCCTCCAACCCCCGGCAGTCACCATGGTCAGTGCACAGCGCGACCAAGACCCTGATCTCTCTGCTCATCAGATGGTAGACTTGTTAGTCCAGATCTATGGCAAAGATGAAGAGGAGAGTGAGCTGTGGTTCAAATATTACGGTCTCAGGCAGAATGAGAAGGAAGACCTGTCAGACTTCCTTCAATGAATTCAGCTGGTCCTGTGGAAATTGCGAACTTGCGGCCTCATTCTAGCCTCAGAGATGGACGAATACCGGCGCAAGCAGTTCCTCCGAGGGGCCATTCCCACGCATCACATAGTGATCATGATCAGGTGCTCACTAATGGAGGGGCCTCCGCCTTCCTTCATGGGCATTTTGAGGATTGTCAAAGGGCATGAAGCCTATACCAAGCTGCATACAGGCACCAAGGTCAAAAATCCCCCTGTGAGTGACATCCCGGGGGCCTCCGCTCGCCGGATCAAGAAAGCTGTCAAAGAGGAAGAGGAGCCACCCAAGTCGCCCTCAACGAAAGGCCGGACTTCGGGGAGATCCTCCCCCACTTACCCAAGACGACTGGATCCTAAAGATATTGTCTGCTATGCTTGTGGACAGAAAGGCCATATCTCTGGAGAGTGCCCTGATGGAGTCACCCAAGAAAAGAAAACGCCCGGTAAAGGAAGCTCGGCTAGGTCCATGATCTGTCGTATACAGACCACAGAAGCAAAGACATCCGGGCCACCCCTGCACCTCACGAAGCTCCTACTGACCTAAGCCCAGATGATGGAACTCCGGCCGGGGATGGTTACTGTCAGGTAGGCCCGTCTGCCATCGTGCGTGTGATAGTAGAAGGAGTCTATGCCTCTGCTTTACTGGATACCGGGTCCCAAGTGACCATAATCTACAGACAATTCTACGACCAACACCTTAAGCACTGTACCCTGCAGTCAGCGGAACATATGAAGGTGAGGGGGTTGAGCAATGAAGATTACCCCATCGATGGGATTGTGAGAGTTCAACTGGAGATACTTCAATTGAATACCGGCAAGAAACATCCCATGTATGTGGAGGCAATGGTATGCCCGAAGCCTCGAGGACAGTGTCAGTACCCGGTCATCTTGGGAACAAATACGGATATTGTGCAGGCCGTAATCAGAGTCTACCTGAAAGAGACCAATGAATTGCCACTGGCCAATCCACTCCTTGACCCTCTACTGAGAGAGGAGTGCAACAGAGTATATGCCTTAGAGCATCACGGGGACCTCTACAATCGTCAATGCGGACTGACGACCATTTTACCAGGGGGAGTGCAACGCATGGCCGCCTGGTGCTGTTATCCCGATCGAGATGAGACTGATCACCTGTTCTCTCTGTAGAGTACCCCTGAGGAAGAGACCCAGAGAGGGTATAGGGTAATACCCAAAGCAAGAGAGTGGACGACCAAAATTCCTATACGAACCTACGTGTATGTTCAAAATATCTCTCCATTCCCAATGGACATTGATGCAGGACAAAGTTTGGGCAGCATATATCCCGTCAGCCCGGTAGAAACAGTGCCCCAGGTGAACGTCGCTGCAGTGGGTGAGCAGCTAGTCGATCTGGACTTCAACTTCGGAGACTCGACGCTGCCAACTGAGTGGAAGGATCGACTGACGGCCAAGCTGAATGAAAGGACAGTATTTTCCACCAGCGAGATGGATGTGGGCCGCAGTCGCAGCGCCCAACACACCATTAGGTTGAGTGATGCCACTCCGTTTCGTGAACGCTCTCGTCGCATCGCCCCCAGGGATGTGGACGATGTAAGGAACGTCCTGAAGGAAATGGAGACCGCTGGGATATTGACGGTGTCTCGGAGACATTATGCATCACCCATAGTGGTCATAAGGAAGAAGAATGGATCTGTAAGATTGTGCGTCGATTATCGAACTCTGAATAATCGTACGGTACCCGATCAATACAACCTTCTTCGCATTGAAGAGATCCTGAATGCTCTAACCGGGAGCCACTGGTTTAGTGTGCTCGATTTACGATCTGGGTACTATCAGGTACCTATGAGTGAAGAGGACCAGGAAAAGACAGCCTTCGTCTGCCCCCTGGGCTTCTACCAATTTACGCGTATGCCCCAAGGTATATGTGGAGCTCCTGCTACCTTCCAGCGACTGATGGAGAAAACAATTGGGGACATGAACCCTCGGGAGTGTCTTGTCTACCTGGACGACATCATTGTCTTCGGGAAGACTCTGGAAGAGCACGAAGAGAGGCTGCTTAAGGTGATAGACCGTCTTGGAAAAGAAGGATTGAAGTTATCCCATGACAAGTGTCGGTTTTGTCACACCTTGGTGACCTACGTGGGACACATCATGTCTGCTCAAGGAATTGCTACCGACCCAGCCAAAGTAGAAGCGGTAGTGAACTGGCCGCGTCCTGAGTGTCACGGAACTGCGATCATTCTTGGCTTTCTGTGGGTATTACCGTCGCTTCGTGGAAGGGTACTCTAGTCGAGCTAAACCCCTGAACAATCTGTTGAAGATATACCCCGAAGATACCGGAAGGAAGGCCACGTCGGCCCGTCAACCGTTTGGCGATAAGTGGACGTCCGAGTGTGAACGGGCCTTCCTGAACTTGAAGAAAAGCCTGACGGAAGCACCAGTGCTTGCGTATGCTGATCCAGAACAACCATACGTTCTGCATGTGGATGCCAGTCTCAATGGACTGGGCGCTGTCTTGCATCAGAAGCACCCAGAGGGTCTTCGGCCTGTAGCCTACATCAGCCGCAGTCTGACACCCAGTGAACAGAAATACCATGTGCACAAGCTAGAGTTCCTGGCTCTCAAATGGGCGATCACAGAGAAACTTCATGATTACCTATATGATGTTACATTTGAGGTAAGGACGGATAACAATCCCCTCACGTACATAAATTCTTCAGCCAAGTTGAATGCAGCAGATTCTCTCTGAAGTACAAGCCGGGGCCTTTGAACATTGGAGCTGACGCTCTATCACGATGACCAGGATTAAGTGCTACTCCCGATGATGATGAACGGGAAGGGATCCCAGGGCCAGGGATGCGAGCCATGTGTAGCATAGCGGCCGTCATCAATGATTAGGTGGCCCATCTCAAGAGTTCTGGTCCAATGGACCTGGTGTGTATGGACTTTTTGTGTATTGAACCCGATACCCGAGGAATCTGTAACGTGCTGGTCATCACGGACCATTACACCCGGTATGCTCAGGCCTTCCCCACAAAAGACCAGAAGGCCATCACAGTCGCAAAAATACTATGGGAGAAGTTCTTCGTTCACTACGGTCTTCCAAATCGACTTCACTCCGACCAAGGGCGAGATTTTGAGAGCACTCTGATCCAAGAATTACTCAAAATGCTGAACATCGCCAAATCCCGGATGACTTCGTACCACCCCGAAGGAGACGCTTTGCCTGAACGATTCAACAGGACCTTGTTGGACATGCTCGGAACCCTGAAGGGTGCGCAGAAAACGGAATGGAGTCGACATGTAGAAGCTTTGGTACACGAGTACAACTGTACTCGCCATGAGTCCACTGGATTCTCCCCATACTTCCTCATGTTTGGGCGGGATGCAAGACTCCCAGTAGATGTGCGTCTTCGAGTATCAACGGATGGGATACCCAATGCTACCCATTTCAAGTATGTGCAAAGACTAAAGGATAGTTTGCAGCAAGCTTACCAACAGGCTGAGAAGTCTACAGCTAAACTGAATGCTGGCAATAAGAGACGATATGACAATAAAGTCAAGTATCGGGAGCTACGTCCTGGGGATGCTGTGTTGCTTCATAATCTGGGAGTCCACGGAAAACATAAACAAGTGGACCGGTGGAGAGACGGCGTATATGAGGTAGAGTCACAGATGCCCGGCCTCCCGGTTTATCGCATCAAAGACACTGACGGCCGGGTAAAGGTTTGTCATCCTAATCACCTTCTTCTCATCCCCCAAGTGGGAGATGAAGAAGCAGAAATACTGGCCACACCGCTCAACGGTGAGTCCGATTTATCAGAGATGGGTCAAGAGACAGTAAATAACAAAACCCACTCTGAAACTCCTGAAGACCCTATGGAGGGACCCTCTCAAAGGGACTATTCCACAGAAGGGGCATCTCCCAGAGGAGCAACGGGTAAGGGGCCACGTGGGCCAATGCCTACTAAGGTGGCACCAACAGACCAGCCTTTGGATCCACAGAGCCCGAGCTTTGTACCCAACAGAGACTGTTCAGAGACATTTCTCCCCTCAAGGGTCCTGAGGCTGAGCCTCAGGACTGTACATATTACTCCCCAGAGGGTGTTGCTGAAGAACAGCTCCGAAGGAGCCAAAGAGTCAGTGTGACAGGGTAAATAAAAGCCACCAGCTATACAGTATGCCTGGAAAACCTATGTCAAGTCTGCAGTGCAGCACCGACTAGGTTAACTTCAGCTGGGAACCTCAGGACAATTAGTTGGAACCCAGCTGCCTAATCAAGGTGTGTTAAAACCCCAGTCTGTAGACACATGGGAGCTGGCTGTTGAGGAGAGAGGAGTAAGCTGCTGAAGAGATTACTGATATAAGGTCTGATTAGCAAAGTAGATGAATTGTGAACTGTCTGTCCCCTGCATAGAAAAAGGGTAGCTACCTTATTTATAGACTGTCTGCTAAAGAGAAACAGTTTTGTTTGGTTTGCTGAAGAAAAAGCAATTTTCTTTTGTTTGCTGATGAAAAGCCATTTTTTCTTTTGTTTGCTGATGAAAAGCTATTTTTGTTTTTGTGTGCTGTATATCTTTTAAGGCTAAATAAATAAGCTTGTCAAGAAACCCACGTGTGTAGTGGCATGTACCCTGCAACATATGGTGTCAAGAAGTGGGAAGGATTTTTTCAAAAGGCTCCTGCAGTTAAAGGGCCACACACAAACACACAAGAATGGAAGAACTTTTGAAAGACTTTCTGTGCGAGCAAACCAGACAGCAGGGACAGTTAATGCAGGAGCAGACAAAACAGCAGGGACTGTTAATGCAGGAGCAGGCCCGGCTGCAAGTGGAGAGAGATGAAAGACTACAAGCAGCACAGGATGAGCGGATTGCCAAGCTGCTGACCCAATTCCAAAGGTCTGCCAGTGCAGAACTGGCAAGCAGACCCCCGATACTCCTGAGGAAAATGGCTCCGAACGAGGATCCAGAGGCTTTTTTACTGACATTTGAAAGAGTCGCCGAAGCTCAGGGCTGGGCTGCAGATCGCTGGGCAACTGCTTTGGCACCGCTCCTCATAGGAGAAGCCCAGGCCTCATATCAGGGCCTCCCTACAGATCAGGCAATGGACTACCGCCAAGTAAAAGCCGCCATACTGGTTCGCTTAGGTCTGACCCCAGAGACCTACCGGCAGCAGTTCCGGAACATGAAGTACACCGCTAAGATGAGACCCCGGGTCCTCGCTCAGCGATTATTGGACTTATGTACACGCTGGATACAACCCGAGGAGTGCACTAAGGAGGTAATTCTTGAGCAGGTGGTTTTGGAACAATTTCTACAAATAATACCCCCTTCCGCACGCTCGTGGGTAAAACGCCACGCTGCTGAAACCCTAGCTTTGGCGGTCCGACTCGTGGAGAACTTCCTTGGGGCTGAGCAGCAGGCGAGTGTCCTGGACCCGACTCCACCGGCACTTGCGGACGCCCAAAGAGGGAGGTCGTATCAATGGGGAACCTACGGCCCGTCACGCAACCGCCAAGTCAAACGGAAGGAGCAGTCGTTCCAGCAAGGACGGAGTCCAAATGCTGGTCCCCGCCGAGACCCTCATCTCCTTCCGGATGTCGGCTCGTCGCAAAATGAGAGGAACTTCCAAGGACGTCGCCCACATGACCCACCAGATGCCTGGTCTCCAGTATCCAGTCCAGCGGAGCGCTATCCACAGCCCCCTCCTGCGAGGGAACACTCTCCATGTTCCGCCTGCGGAGAACAAGGCCACCGGTATGTGGACTGTCCACAGATGGATTATTCATTCAGCAAAACCGTCACCTCGGCCTTTACTGGAGAAAATTACAAGCCCTGGCTACTTCCAGCCCTGATTGGAGGAAAAACCGTCCAGGCCCTTGTATATTCGGGCTCTGGGAAAACTCTGGTCCTCCAGGAACTGTTACCGCCTAACGTGTGTTCTCTTGACTCCCCATGGAGCATAGAATGTATACAACGCTATCCGACGGCCAAAATCCGGCAAAGGTAAAAGGTCAGGAGGCTTACCTCGAAGTAGGAGTCACCCCTTGGCTCCCTGCCCCCGTTGTGCTCGGTCGGGACTGGCCTTTCTTTTCGGACCTAATGGCCCCAGTCTTTCACGAGGAGCCTCCTTCTAGGGCTCAGGAGAACCCTGGAAAACTGTTCTGCTTCTTGGCAGACCTTTTTCCCAGTAGACACCGGGTTCAAAAGACTTGGAAGCAAAGACGCTCTGACAAACAGGACTGGCTGCAGAAATCTGGGTCCCAAGATGACCATTCTAGTAGTCAGAGGTCACATGTGATGGCTGGGGATGGCCAGAACGAGGGGGATATGGGCCCTGGAGATTTACCAGACCTGTACCTCCCTGACTTTTGCCAGAAGCAAAGGGAAGACCCAGTCCTTGCTAGACAGTATGACAAGGTGGTGAAAATTGATGAGCAGATTTTAGATGCACAGGGGG
Organism: Ascaphus truei; assembly: GCF_040206685.1. Taxonomy (NCBI): domain Eukaryota; kingdom Metazoa; phylum Chordata; class Amphibia; order Anura; family Ascaphidae; genus Ascaphus; species Ascaphus truei. Next base: position 349,433,400 of record NC_134483.1, read on the forward strand.
TGATGGTATTCCCCCATTTTGTGCTATCAAATGATATCCTATATAGGGTGAATAGGCAGACACAAACAGGGGAGGTCACCAGACAGATATTGGTTCCCAAGGCGTTTGTTAAATCTGTGTTCACTCTAGCCCATACTGTCCCTTGGGGTGGTCACCTGGGCAGGGATAAAACATTGGACCGTATTTCATCCCGATTCTATTGGCCAGGGATGCATAGTGATATTGCTAAGCTATGTGCAGCATGTCCGGAGTGCCAGCTAACTAGTCCAAAAGGACAAAAACCAGCCCCTTTGGTTCCACTACCCTTGGTGTCAGTTCCCTTTGAGAGGATTGGGGTAGACTTGGTAGAACCTCTAGAACCTTCTGCGAAAGGACACAGGTTTATCCTTGTAATAGTTGATTATGCAACAAGATATCCTGAGGCGTTCCCCCTGAGAACAGCAACGGCGAAGCAAGTAGCCAACAAGTTGTTGGAACTGTTCTCACGGGTTGGACTTCCCCAGGTTACGTTGACAGACTAAGGTACAAATTTCATGGCTAAACTGATGCAGGATGTCTTAAAGTTACTAGAGGTCAACTCTGTTCGAACATCGGTCTACCATCCACAGACTGACGGATTGGTGGAAAGATTTAACCGAACTCTAAAAGGGATGCTGAGGAAATTTTTAGATTCAGAGAAGAGAGCCTGGGATGAACTTCTTCCTTTTCTGCTGTTTGCAGTGCGGGAAGTTCCCCAGGCCTCCACGGGATTCTCTCCATTTGAATTGCTCTATGGCCGCCAACCCCGGGGTATCCTAGACCTCCTAAAGGAGTCCTGGGAGGAACAGCGGTCCCCTTCTAAGAATACCCTGCAATATGTACTAGACCTTAGGAAGCGCAGAGATGTGGTCGGCCATTTTGCCAGGAAGAATCTTAGATCAGCCCAGGACAGTCAGGAGAGACATTACAATCAGAATGCTCACATGAGAGTGTTTCACCCAGGAGACCAGGTGATGTTATTGTTACCCAGTTGTGAGAGTAAACTCCTGGCCAAATGGCAGGGCCCATTCGAAGTACTCCGCCGTATGGGTGATGTGGATTACGAGATCGCTCAACCAGGGTCCAGGAAGGGTAAACAAATTTACCATGTGAACTTGCTGAAACCCTGGAAGATGCAGCGGTCTCTATTCATCCACCCGGTGGAGGAGGAAACGGACTTGGGTCCTCAGCCTCCACGGGAGAACATCGTGAGTGACGATAAAATCCCAATGGGTAAACAGTTGTCCTCTGAACAAACAGGGGACTAGTTACCAATAATTACACAGTTCCATGATGTTTACCAGACTTACCAGGACAAACTAACTTAATTTCCCATGCGATCGAGACAGCACCTGGGGTAAAAGTACGTTCCCGTCCTTATGGGTTGCCTGAAAGTCGTAGGGCTCTGGTAGAGAAGGAGGTACAAGAAATGTTACACTTAGGAGTGATTGAGGAATCATGCAGTGAGTGGTGTAGTCCACTAACTATGGTCCCTAAACCCGATGGGAGGGTAAGATTTTGTGTGGACCTCCGAAAGGTCAATGTGGTATCCAAGTTTGACGCATATCCGATGCCAAGGGTGGACGAATTAATTGACGCCCTTGGTAACGCGGAATATATATCCACGCTGGACTTGACAAAATGATACTGGCAAATACCCTTAGAGGAAAAGTCCAAATGCAAAACAGCCTTTGCCACTCCCATGGGTTTATACCAGTTTGTGACAATGCCATTTGGACTACATGGAGCCCCAGCCACATTTCAGAGACTCATGGATAAGGTACTGAGGCCCCATAGGACTTATGCCGCAGCATACCTAGATGACATTGTCATTTATAGTAAACACTGGTGGGCCCATCTAAATAGGCTGAAAGCGGTCCTCAAATCTCTAAGAGAGGCAGGGCTCACAGCCAACCCTAAGAAATGTGCCCTGGGTAAGGCGGAAACCAAATACTTAGGATATGCAGTGGGAGGTGAAAAAGTAAGGCCACTAGCCACAAGGTAGTTGCCCTGAAAGAAGTTCTGATCCCCCAAACAAAAACGCAGGTACGCTCTCTGCTGGGTTTAGCAGGGTACTACCGCGGTACATCCCCAACTATTCGGAAGTGGCAGCCCCTTTAACGGACCTCACAAAAAAGTGTGCCCCTACACAAGTGGTGTGGTCAAGGGATTGTCAGAGAGCCTTTGAGGACATAAAAAGGTGTCTATTTGATGGTCCCATCCTTAGAAGCCCAGACTTCAACAGCCCTTTTATAGTGCAAACAGATGCATCAGAGATAGGGCTAGGTGCAGTGTTGTCACAACAGTTTGAGGGAGTTGAACGTCCTATCCTTTTCCTGAGTAAGAAATTGTTCCCAAGGGAAAAAAACTACTCAGTGATTGAGAAGGAGTGCCTCGCAGTAAAGTGGGCAATCGAGGCTTTGAGGCATTACCTGGCAGGAGTCCATTTTACTTTGGTGACGGATCATGCTCCACTGAAGTGGTTAAATAGCATGAAGGATTCCAATGCTAGATTGACTAGGTGGTATATGGCCCTCCAACCCTTCTCATTTGAGATTCAGCATAGGCCGGAAAAAAAAAGAACGCAAATGCTGACTTCTTTTCTAGAGAAGGGGTGGATGGTCGGGCTTCAGCCGTGCGTAGCACCAGCCACACACTAACAGGGGAGGAATGTGATAGGGTAAACAAAGGCCACCAGCTATATGCCTGGAAAACCTATGTCTAGTCTGCAGTGCAGCACTGACTAGGTTAACTTCAGCTGGGAACCTCAGGACAATTAGTTGGAACCCAGCTGCCAAATCAAGGTGTTTTAAAACCCCAGGCTGTAGAAACATGGGAGCTGGCTGTTGAGGAGAGAGGAGTAAGCTGCTGAAGAGATTACTGATATAAGTTCTGATTAGCAAAGTAGATGAATTGTGAACTGTCTGTCCCCTGCATAGAAAAAGGGTAGCTACATTATTTATAGACTGTCTGCTAAAGAGAAACTGTTTTGTTTGGTTTGCTGATGAAAAGCCATTTTTTCTTTTGTTTGCTGATGAAAAGCTATTTTTGTTTTTGTGTGCTGTATATCTTTTAAGGCTAAATAAAAAAGCCTTGTCAAGAAACCCACGTGTGTAGTTGCATGTACCCTCCAAATCGGGTAACCTATGATCAAATTGGGGCACCACATTATGGGGCTCAGCAGTGGTCTCAGAGAAAAATTCAATCTGTGATTGTGATGCTCACTGAATTGTGCAACATCGTATAAAGTAAATGCGAATGTGCTAAGTTATATAATTGAACTGCATTTTTATTATATAACTGATGTATATAGTTTTGAATTTATGTGTCCCAAGCGAGGACGTTGGGGTTTTTACCAGGGGGAGGATATAGCCATGTCCCCCCTGCCTGTCAATCCCCCTCACCTTGCTGGTGATCGCGGGTGCCGCCGAGCCCAATGGCGGTCCCGTCGGCCGATCGCAAGAGTGGGGGTGGTCAGGATTCTGCTTGGGGGTTGCCGGGGACGCGTGAGGCCAGTTGCCAGGGCCGCGATCGCGTTGTTAGGGCTCCCGGCGCTCCCGAAGCAGGGCGGCGAGGGCGTCGCCATCTTCTATTTGTTGGCGCATGCGCAGTCATGCTCTCGGTGCGGTGGCTAGCAGGGAAGTTCGCACATGCGCAGGAGACGCTCGCGAATGAGGGCCAATCAGGAGAGGGCTCACAGAAGGGACTACATCTCCCATGAGCCTCAGGAGCGCCCCACGTGACCCCAGGGAGCCAATAGAGCTACAGTATCTCTCTGCAGAGGAGAATAGATACTTTTTGCAGGGTTTGGAGCATGTTAGTCGGCGTAAGGAGCAGCTAGGGGAAAGAGGTAGGTGCACTAGGCCAGCAGCCCCCTAGGCCCCAGTAGCACAGAGTGTTGCAGGGACAGGCCCCAGGTTAGGGACCCTGCCCCTTACTATCCAGTGTCAGTTAGGGACACAGCGGGCGCTGCGCGTCCATCCAGAGGTTTGGGCTCAGACTTCCGCTGCCGCTGCAGCAGCCATCCGGGTGGGATCGTCCCGGACGGTAGTTCCTGTATTCGTCAGTCTTCGGATCCTTTGTGAAGCTCCTTGGCAGGCCCGGGCACTGGAGTGCTCGGCAGGTAACCATCACCAAGTGCACCAACGATCCTACATATATATTATATTCATACAGGACTAGTGGCTGCGCAGTCACACATATAATCTCACTTGAAGGGTGTGGGGACATATTGTGTGGGGTTACTGAACACGGGGTGGGGTCACCCAGTGGAGGTGGGAGCGTCCTGCGAGACGCAGTAGTTAGTGTCTCCTCCAAAGAGGGACACCTGTTGATACATGAATAAGTATTGCTACAGTAAAGTCATTGGTTATTTTACATGCGGTGTGTGGAGTGATATATATATATATTTGTCCTGCGAGGAACCACTCCCCCTCTGGTGGGAGCCGTCGCAGGTGGAGGCGTTGCACCACGAGATTGTGGTATATGTATGTACCCCAGGCTCCCCGAGCGGAGACTTAGACTCCTGAGAGCCACACAGGTATACACAGCAGGTAGTATCGTCTGTATTAACAGGGAATACCCGATACATACATACATACATACATACATACATATATATATATATATATATATATATATATATATATATATATATATATATATATATATATATATATATATATATATATAGAGGTATCAGTACCGTGTTAGCCGAGCTTCAATAATCAAAAAATAAATAGATGATACCGTTCTGTGGCTAACGAAATACTTTTATTTGTGCGAGCTTTCGAGATACACTGATCTCTTCTTCCGGCGATGTTACAATGAATGAAGCAAGGATAACTTAAAAACAGTGTCTCTTGGAATGTTATCTGTGCTTGTCCTTCCCCCGGTGTGGATGTGTTTTATGGCTAGAGGTGTCAAAGGGTAACTGAAAGCAAGTGAAGAAAGAGTGTGTATGTGTATCAGTGTGAATAAAAATGAATGGAGAGCCCACAGTATAAACAGTGCTCTACACAAGGTGTGTGTGGAGTGAGAGGGATATAAATGGTGTGGGTGGGTGTGGAAATGTGAGAGTTTTTAGCACAACTAAAAGTGTGTGTGGATACTATGTGGTCCCTATTGGTGTATAGGGATGGAAAAATAAGGAGTATTAGTATGTGTGAGAGACAGCTGTGTGTGCATATATATAGCACAGTATGTACAGACATGGCCTTTAGCGCTCATGGGAAGATAGTTCGCTAGTGTCAGTAATGACTCATAAAATTTCGATCTCTGTTTAGGCCACTGCTAAGTGTCCCGAACAGTTGCATAAATTTGTATTCATGCAACCGTCTCTCTTTCGGGGTTTTAAGATTACCTTTGAGTATGGCAACCCTCAGATCGTTCATCTTATGGCCAGAGTCAGAGAAATGTTCGCCAACAGGACTGTCTCATGTTCCGCGTGTGATGCTGTGGCGATGCAGGTTCATTCTCTTGTTTAGCCCCTGTCCTGTCTCACCTATGTAGTAGCAGCCCCCTGGGCATTTCATGCACATGATGAGGTACACGACATTGCTGGAGGAACAGGTGAACCCTCCTCTGATTTTGTATTCCCGATTCTTGTGTGGTATTTCTATTGTGTCCGCTGTGTAGAGCATTGCGCAGGTTTTGCATCTTGGGTCCTGGCATGGTTTTGTCCCGCATTCAGTTGTACTGCTGAATACTTTACTCCTCACCATAATATTCTTGAGATTATGGGGTTGTCTGTATGATAATAAGGGTGCTTCAGGGAAGACCTGTTGCAGTCTTGTATCTTCCTGGAGGATGGTTTGTTGTTTCCTGGCGATCTTGCGTAGGGCTCCTAGGTGTGGGTTATATGTGACCACCAAAGGAACCCTGTCGCTTGTCTCCTTCTGTTTGTATTCAAGGAGATCACTTCTTGGTATTCTGGTGGCTTTGTGAATTTGCTGGTCTACAATTCTGTGGTTATATCCACGGTTTATAAAGTCTGATCTCAAGGCTTTAATCCGCTGGTCTCTGTCTGCTGTGTCGGAGCATATCCGGTTGTATCGTATGGCTTGACTGTAGATGGTTGCATGTTTGGTGTGTGTCGGGTGGAAGCTGTTGTCCCTCAAATAGCTGGCTCTGTCTGTAGGTTTGCGGTATACAGAAGTCTGTAGTTGGTTGTTCTTTATAGTAATGGTGGTGTCTAGAAAATGTACTTCATCCGGTGAATGGGTGAGTTTGAGGTTGATGGTCGGGTGGAAAGTATTGAAGTTGTCATAGAACTGTAGGAGGTCCTGTTCGCCAGAGGTCCAAATCAGGAGGATGTCATCGATGTAGCGAAGGTATGTAAGGGGTTTCAAGTGACAGGTGGACAGAAAGTCACTTTCCAGTTTTGCGCAGAACAGATTGGCATACTGTGGCGCCATCCGAGTACCCATAGCAGTCCCGGTTGTCTGGAGGTATGTGTCATTTCCAAATGTGAAGTAGTTATGGGTCAGAATAAATTCAATGCATTTAGTCACTGTCTCTGTGAGTGGCTCCTGCGATCCCAGAAAGTATCTGCAGGCTGAAATCCCATCCTCGTGGGGGATGTTTGTATAAAGTGACTCTATATCCATAGTTGCTAGTAGTGTTCCTGTAGGGAGGGGGCCAATGGCATTCAGTTTGTTTAGCAGGTCGGTGGTATCCTGGATATAGCTGGGTGTGTTCCTGACAAGTGGTTTTAGAATGCCCTCCACCCAGCCAGAAATATTCTCGGTAAGTGTGCCAGATCCAGAGATAATAGGGCGCCCAGGGTTACCCTCTTTGTGAATTTTAGGGAGCATGTAGAATGTGCCAGGTTTTGGGTTAGCTGGTATCAGGTCCAGAATTTGTTCTCTTGTGTGGATCGGGAGTGTTTTAATGATCCTGTTGAGTTCTCGCATGTATTTTTTAGTTGGATCCTCCTGCAGTTGGGTGTAGTATTTTGAATCAGAGAGTTGCCTGTGTGCTTCCCGCAGGTAGTCTGTGGTGTTCATTATGACCACTGCTCCTCCCTTGTCCGCAGGTTTGATTGTTATGTTGTGGTTGGCCTTTAGCGATTCTATGGCTCTCCTCTCCATCAGTGTCAGATTATATGTTTGTTTCCTTACTTTGTCCAGGATGGTGGTTTTGGCGCTGTGTATGAAGCTTTCAATGTACCGGTCCAATGTGGGGTTGCGCCCAGTTTGTGGGAGCCAGTTGGATTTTTGCTTCTCCCTGCTCATGTGCAACGGCTCTCCTTCTGCTGAAAAAACAGGCACAACTAGACAGCGATATCATCTTCCTCAGCAAATGAAAGAAGGAGCATCTGATCCCGAAAGGACTCGTCCTCAAAAACCCACTTGCTACCACATACAACACAAAATTCTCCCAACAACTGTGCACCAGGAACTCAGAAAGATTAAGGAACCATCTCATCAGCATCTGTTACAGTAACAGGAGAAAGACAAAGGTGACAATAGACAGCATCCTGGAGACAGGAGAAATTCACATAGACACATGGAGAGAACTCCAAACATTCCACGAAAAACTCCTGAAGGGTCTAATTAGCAATAAGGAAAAGAAACTGCACAGACTGAGGCTAAGAATGAGATACTCTGCAGCAGCCAGCACAACAACTAATAATACAAACATTGACAGTCACCAAGAGCAGGACTGCACTGTTAACCTCTCACATTACACACCTAATCAAGCAGAGTCCTCAGTATTATCAAAGGGTCTCACATTCTGCCCTACCAAGCCTATGGACAAGATTGAGCTGTGCAGTGACCTAGAAGAATTCTTCAGAAGGCTGCGTCTTAAGGAGTTCTTCCATGACAGACACAACCAAGATTATGCCAACACGGCGGAAGGAGAGCCGTTGCACATGAGCAGGGAGAAGCAAAAATCCAACTGGCTCCCACAAACTGGGCGCAACCCCACATTGGACCGGTACATTGAAAGCTTCAGACACAGCGCCAAAACCACCATCCTGGACAAAGTAAGGAAACAAACATATAATCTGACACTGATGGAGAGGAGAGCCATAGAATCGCTAAAGGCCAACCACAACATAACAATCAAACCTGGGGACAAGGGAGGAGCAGTGGTCATAATGAACACCACAGACTACCTGCGGGAAGCACACAGGCAACTCTCTGATTCAAAGTACTACACCCAACTGCAGGAGGATCCAACTAAAAAATACATGCGAGAACTCAACAGGATCATTAAAACACTCCCGATCCACACAAGAGAACAAATTCTGGACCTGATACCAGCTAACCCAAAACCTGGCACATTCTACATGCTCCCTAAAATTCACAAAGAGGGTAACCCTGGGCGCCCTATTATCTCTGGATCTGGCACACTTACCGAGAATATTTCTGGCTGGGTGGAGGGCATTCTAAAACCACTTGTCAGGAACACACCCAGCTATATCCAGGATACCACCGACCTGCTAAACAAACTGAATGCCATTGGCCCCCTCCCTACAGGAACACTACTAGCAACTATGGATATAGAGTCACTTTATACAAACATCCCCCACGAGGATGGGATTTCAGCCTGCAGATACTTTCTGGGATCGCAGGAGCCACTCACAGAGACAGTGACTAAATGCATTGAATTTATTCTGACCCATAACTACTTCACATTTGGAAATGACACATACCTCCAGACAACCGGGACTGCTATGGGTACTCGGATGGCGCCACAGTATGCCAATCTGTTCTGCGCAAAACTGGAAAGTGACTTTCTGTCCACCTGTCACTTGAAACCCCTTACATACCTTCGCTACATCGATGACATCCTCCTGATTTGGACCTCTGGCGAACAGGACCTCCTACAGTTCTATGACAACTTCAATACTTTCCACCCGACCATCAACCTCAAACTCACCCATTCACCGGATGAAGTACATTTTCTAGACACCACCATTACTATAAAGAACAACCAACTACAGACTTCTGTATACCGCAAACCTACAGACAGAGCCAGCTATTTGAGGGACAACAGCTTCCATCCGACACACACCAAACATGCAACCATCTACAGTCAAGCCATACGATACAACCGGATATGCTCCGACACAGCAGACAGAGACCAGCGGATTAAAGCCTTGAGATCAGACTTTATAAACCGTGGATATAACCACAGAATTGTAGACCAGCAAATTCACAAAGCCACCAGAATACCAAGAAGTGATCTCCTTGAATACAAACAGAAGGAGACAAGCGACAGGGTTCCTTTGGTGGTCACATATAACCCACACCTAGGAGCCCTACGCAAGATCGCCAGGAAACTACAACCCATCCTCCAGGAAGATACAAGACTGCAACAGGTCTTCCCTGAAGCACCCTTATTATCATACAGACAACCCCATAATCTCAAGAATATTATGGTGAGGAGTAAAGTATTCAGCAGTACAACTGAATGCGGGACAAAACCATGCCAGGACCCAAGATGCAAAACCTGCGCAATGCTCTACACAGCAGACACAATACAAATACCACACAAGAATCGGGAATACAAAATTAGAGGAGGGTTCACCTGTTCCTCCAGCAATGTCGTGTACCTCATCATGTGCATGAAATGCCCAGGGGGCTGCTACTACATAGGTGAGACAGGACAGGGGCTAAACAAGAGAATGAACCTGCATCGCCACAGCATCACACGCGGAACAAGAGACAGTCCTGTTGGCGAACATTTCTCTGACTCTGGCCATAAGATTAACGATCTGAGGGTTGCCATACTCAAAGGTAATCTTAAAACCCCGAAAGAGAGACGGTTGCATGAATACAAATTTATGCAACTGTTCGGGACACTTAGCAGTGGCCTAAACAGAGATCGAAATTTTATGAGTCATTACTGACACTAGCGAACTCTCTTCCCATGAGCGCTAAAGGCCATGTCTGTACATACTGTGCTATATATATATGCACACACAGCTGTCTCTCACACATACTAATACTCCTTATTTTTCCATCCCTATACACCAATAGGGACCACATAGTATCCACACACACTTTTAGTTGTGCTAAAAACTCTCACATTTCCACACCCACCCACACCATTTATATCCCTCTCACTCCACACACACCTTGTGTAGAGCACTGTTTATACTGTGGGCTCTCCATTCATTTTTATTCACACTGATACACATACACACTCTTTCTTCACTTGCTTTCAGTTACCCTTTGACACCTCTAGCCATAAAACACATCCACACCGGGGGAAGGACAAGCACAGATAACATTCCAAGAGACACTGTTTTTAAGTTATCCTTGCTTCATTCATTGTAACATCGCCGGAAGAAGAGATCAGTGTATCTCGAAAGCTCGCACAAATAAAAGTATTTCGTTAGCCACAGAACGGTATCATCTATTTATTTTTTGATTATATATATATATATATATATATATATATATATATAAAGATAACAGCAGGCACTTCAAAGGCTCCAAAGAAATAGGTGCTTGTTCAACAAAAATAACAGGAAACCAGGTATCCCACCAAGGACATCCCCCGTAACCATGGTTACAGACGCTTTAGTTGCGTCGCCATGGCAACGGGGGATGCCTTAGAATGACTGGTGTGCTCACTGGCTCCACCCGCAGGCGCACATGTGCGGTGTGTTTGGCATTGATAGCTAAGTGTAAACAGAGGAGTGGTGAGGCTGGGCTGCTGCACAGTGATGACAGGGCTCCCATGCGCCTACAGTACTCCCGTTTTTAATTACAATCAGCTGGTTCTTGATTATGCACACAGGTGGGTGATGGGTATATATGTTTTCCTTGGGCAGTGTTCTCCAGCACGCCCCTGAGGAAGGTCCTATACAGGACCGAAACGTTGGATTTATATGTGCCTGCTTTTTTTTCAAATACACTTTTGCAATATACCTTGAGTGCTGTTTTTTGTCTCCTTGGTGGGACACCTGGTTTCATATATATATATATATATATATATATATATATTTATTGTGGTTAGCGGGGATGGGTGCAGTGTGTATTCTCCCCAACGGTGTGTGTTTATGGCTTGCCGGTGGGTAGCTGGAGGGCTGAACCCCTTCATGACCGTAGCGGTATTAACCGCTAAGGTAATGAAGGGGTTAAGTCCACCCGCAACCCATAAACACCCATCAAAGGCCAAATACCCCTTTCATCCACTCCCGCTCCACACAATAAGCCTGGTACTGGATGGCTAACCCCTTCATTGCCATAGCGGTTAGCCGCTAAGTTAATGAAGTTTGCTGTTAATGCATTATTCCTGCTTCGGATGCATGGGGGGGGGGCTTCGGTGCTGATATTACTGGGTATCAGCTCTGGAGCCCCCCGGCATCAATCCGAGACAGGAAAAGGGCCTGATTTTGTCAATGTCCCGTATCGCCGCTCAGCACCAGCTTTTTGCCAACTTTTGTTGGCGGAGAGATTTGGAGAAAATTTCTCCATTCTAGAGCGGCGATCAGCGCTGAGATGCTGATCGGTGTTACTAGAATACAGCTGGTTTTAAAACTGGTGAGATATTGCTTCTCGCCACCCGAGCGGCGAGTTTTATTTTCTGCCAAAAAAACGGCAGATTTTGCTCATCTCGCCAGCTTTCGGCATTTACAGAATTGCTGTAGGCATATTTGCCGAAAAACGGGCGAGAGAGGGCTTTTCGTCGTTTCCTGCATAGGCCCCTAGATATGGCTAGGAGTAGGAGAGTGAGGAAGTTGGAGAGAATAGAAAAGTGTACAAAGGAGTGAGGAAACAGCAAACAGGAAAAGCAATAGGGAGGGCATAATGAGATGCAGGGAGAGAAAGGTAGGAGAGAGCTCCAATGTATTGGAGGATATGAGGAGTAGAAATTGAAAGAGTAGCTGTATAAATCAGGCCTGGAAGAGTAGTGTAGCACTAAAGATAACACAGCAGTTTAGAATGGTAATTTGTAGATTAGTAAAAATTTCTTAGAACATTTTGAAAGCCAAGTTTTCACAGTTGAAGAGTTGGTAACGAAGTGCAGTCCCTCTTGTATTCTTCACCTCCATTTCAACTCCATTTCTAACTCCACAGACACTTCATATGTGACATTTACGATGTTCTTGTGAAGAAATATCTCAATGCAATGGGTGTATTGTTTATAAAGCATTCTGGACTGGTACAATTAACCACATCAGTGCTAAGGAGAGGTGAAACAGTTTTCAAAATATTAAATTGCAAAGTTTAGATGCGGAACAGCTTTAATTGTGATACTGTATTTGGTAGACTGATAAATATATACACTATATATATATATATATATATAAATATATATATATATATATATATATATATATATATATATATCCAGTCTGAATGCTGTTCTTATTAAAAGTTACAATGACAAATGTCTCCAAGATGAATTAGGGCGTGGATAATATCAATATAGAGAAATAAATAGTGCAATATGTCTGCAGTGTAAAGTATATCCTTTACGTATTAAATATATGTGAGTCAAAAAGCATTGGGTCGGATAAAGGTTGCTCCAAGCCTCCGTTCTGTATAGTTGTGGTATTGGCGATGCTCTCCCGGCGTTCACTTAGGTGCTTCTGCTCCAACCTCCCACAGATCCCCAGTCAGCGTGCACTGGCTTTCCCGGGTCTGATGTTGGAATCCTTGGTGCTCGGTGCTCAGGACTGCTTCAAGGTTTCCGTCCACTCCAATCGCTACAGATGTCTGTAGCATCTGTATAGGCTTTAGCATTGTGGACTTAAAATTTCCATGATACATATTTGCATTGCTAGGGAGCATGACAAAGGTTATTGAGCATCTGAAAACCATATTCACTGCTTTAGCCATAGTGTAGAATGCAGAATATGCAGTACAATATTGATTCTGCTCCACAACTTTCATAGGGCTATCAATAAGACTCAGGCAATCAGTTACAATGCAGGACATGGAAAGGTCTCTTCTAAACAAAACAGACAAAAAGAAGTAAAGTAAAAAAGAGTTTGTTCAATAAACACGCTGTACAAACACTTAACGTTTTCAGTGTCCATGTGACTTAACTAATATATCACAGTGTAAGAACTAAAGTCTGTAAATTCATGACAAACTGTGATTTCATATTTTATACTGTTTGACCTATATATATGGAAAGTATATGATTGAATATATATTTATATATGTCTGTATCTTACATGCCTTTGTGTGAACAGATGGCAGGATACCATGTGAAACTCAAACAGTGATTGTAATTGACTCCTCAATGAGAAATCCTCCCTCAGTTATGTGAGTGTCACGGATGCTCACTGCAACCTGGAATGAACCGTGGGGCCACGTGGTAAGCCACGGTGGTGGGTCCGGATTGCAGGGCCGTGAACGTAGCCAGGTCAGGATAGGAGAGTGGAGAGGGTAGCGGGTACTTGCCTATGGTCCGGGATTGGAGAGCGAAGAATGGTAAGATCCGTAAGCCGTAGTCGAGGATTGGAGAGCGTAGAGTAGTAGATGTCTGTATGCCGAGTTCGTGGAGTAGAGAGCGTAGAAGTCCGTTAGCCAAGCCAAGGTTCAGAGGAATAAGAAGAGACAGGTCAGGTACAAGCAGGGTCACAACAGGTATTCAGAAACAATGTGGACAGGTACTCAGGTTGCAAGTGAGCACGGTGCATAGAAAGGTCTATGCTCAGCAACGACCAAAGGGTGAATGAGACTAATATACAGAGGAGTACCAATCTGGGAGAGAAGGGAGGAGGGCTCAGGCAAAGGTAGACCTGTGATAGGCTGAGACAGGGTGAAGCTGAGGTGTAGCCCATCTGAGATTAGTCCAGGCAGTATTGCAGGTGCTTGTTCCTTTAAATGGTGCATGCGCGAGATGCGCCGAGGTGTGCGCGACGGGACCTGCCGAGCGCTCCTGGAAGGAGGAGGCAGCGTGCCGATGGAGCGCGGGCCGACGGAGGAGTAGGGAATGCGGCCACGCGGGCCACCATGACGGGATGCTGGCACCGACAGGTAGGAAAGAACGGTCCTGACAGTAACCCTCCCCCTCGAGGGGAGACCACCGGGTGACCCAAGGACGGCTTAGAGGGATACTTGCGGAGGAATTCCCGAGTTAATCTGGGAGCATGTACTTGAGGAATCTACTCCCACTCCTCGGGACCAAAGCCCTTCCAGTGTACCAGATATTGTAGTTTGTTTCTAGATATTCTGGAGTTGATGATGGCCTGGAACTCAAACTCCTGTTGCCCTTCCACTAGGGTAGGTTGGGGTGGAATATTCCGGTTGGTAGAAAGATTATCGGGTAGGAAGGGTTTTAAGAGGGAGACATGAAATGCAGAAGGAATCTTCATGGTGGGAGGGAGTTTAAGCCGATAGACCACCGAGTTGATTTTCTCCAGAATGGGGAATGGTCCGATGAATCTGGGTGCTAGTTTGGGAGAGGGTACCTTGAGCCGTATATTCCTAGTAGAGAGCCAAACTTTTTGGCCAGGAATATAATTAAGGGTCTCACGGCAGTGTCGATCGGCTTGCTTCCTATGGAGAAGGGCGGCCTGTTTTAGATTGTCTTGAATCTTCTCCCAGGATTGCCGAAGAAGTCGAACCCTATTCTCCACTGCAGAAACCTCGGAGTTGGGGACCGGGGATGAGAAGGAGGTGGGATGGAACACAGAATTGATGGAGGGTGTCTGTTGGGTGGACTCGTTGCGTTAATTATTGTGCGTTAATTATTGTGCACAAATTCTGCCAAGCGAGGAGTTCCGTCCAGTTGTCCTGTGTGTCGGAGACAAAGCAGTGGATATATTGTTCTAGTGACTGGTTGGTCCGCTTGGTCTGCCTGTTGGTCTGTGGGTGGTAGCCAGAGGAGAACTGTAGCTTGATACCTAATTTCCTGCAAAGGCTCTCCAGACTCTAGACACGAATTGTGACCCCCGATCCAACACTATGGTATGAGGTGTCCCGTGAAGCCTAAAGATCTCCTTGATGAAGGTCTCGGATAATCTGGCGGCACATGGTAGTCCTCGTTGGGGAACGAAGTGTGCCTGTTTTGAGAAACGATCTACCACTACTAAGATCGTATCCATACCCTTGGATTTGGGCAAATCGACTATAAAGTCCATCGAGAGATGGTTCCACGGGCGATGAGGGATGGGAAGAGGCAGTAGGAGGCCGGGTGGTTTATTGCAGGATGTCTTGTTCTGGGCGCAGGTAGCGCAAGAAGATACAAAGCTCCTGATGTCTTTGCACATGCCAGGCCACCAGAAGGTGCGCTCCAAGAGATTGATAGTCCTCCTAGTACCAGGGTGACCTGCTGTCTTGGAAGCATGACCCTGTAAGGAGGCAGGCCTCACGTAACCCCACCTTAACTTGCTCCGATACCATTTCTGCTGCCCCTCAACCCCCGCAGCGGTAACATCGCCGCAATATGACTCCACTCCGGCCGTCGCTCTGACACGCGGTCGCTACCTTGCCAGAATGCGCGCGGGAGGCGCTTACACAGCGCGTGTTCATGGCCATAATTTATTCACCCCTCTGGGCTTCTGGCCACGCCCCCCAGAACTCTGTCCAGCTCCGCTGACACCCCTCCGCTCCACAGCTGATTCCTGGCAATGATGACAGCTCGCACCTATTACAATGCGCTCCACGGCACACCCCTGCTTAGTCTTCCTCTGTGATTGGTTCACCTACCTTTATAACCCCAGTTCTCCCTTGGAATCATTGCTCTGCATAGCTTCTGTTACTCTCGTGTGGATCTCGTCTTGTTTGCTCTTGTGTTCTTCAGGTTTTGACCTGGCTTGGCTTACGACCCTCTCTGGCTTTCGACCCCGGCTCTCTCCTCACGACGCTGTCTCTCTCGTCCCTCGATCTCGGCTTGTACCTCGACCTCCCGGACCTCTCGTATTCTCGACCCTCGGCTACGGCACTGTCACGATAGCTTTTAGGGTTGTAATATACACCAAAATAACTGGGTTGAATTGAATGCGACTGTGATATGATAAAGAAAGTTTATTCCTTCAGGGACGGTGAACACACAATATTGAACAAATAACACACAGAATATATACACTTACTTAGGGAATGGGGCAATGAAGTAATCAGGATCTGGATTAGCAATTCATCAAGGCATCAGGTATCTTTCAGATGTAGTCATGAACAACACTGGGCATAGAGCTTACACTCGTTTATATGGGATTTAAGCCCTGTACCCTAACATTGGGTGTCAGGTATTGGTTAACAATTACCTGCACCCAATTACCTTTGCCAGCTAACGTGGGAAGCACTTTGGTACCTGCCCCCAGGTAGCTGGCACATGCGCACATCCCTCTCATTTTCATTTTCAGCACCCCACACTAAACAGATGGTGAATTAAAATCTACCTTCTGGGGGTCTGGGCCGGGAAACTCTGTCCAGAGGTGTGAAGTATGGCACTTGGTACAAGTACCCATGTCCTGCTCTTCTCCGCCCTAGCATACTTAATCAGGGTGGGGGAGCCTTTGATCAGGGGACTTGGTGTAGACATACGGTCGCCCCCTGATCATTAACATAATGCAGGGGCTAGTACCTTTCGCGGGCTTTATACTAGGCACCAAATACAGTATATTTCCACAATCATATATATATTAAAATAATCCATTCGGCTGGGCCGAGCAGGCTACAAATTGCCAGACCCTCATGCGGGAGGGGTGTCTCCATGGTGGCCAAGTTTCAGCTCGCTACGACCCACCGAACCGGTGATAACAGTATATCACTTTAAATGCACATTTACAGAAGTTGCCTTTCTCCGCCATTGAAGTCAATGGCAGAATCACATTTTAAACAGTTACCCATACTCCGTTCTGTTGATCGGAGAGGGCTGGAATTTGCCATGCAATCATGCCGGAGCAGTGACTACATGTTGGTCAAATCCCAGCTCTCTAGTCCTTACAGAACCGGAGATATGGGTTTACACTTTTTAAACTTTTGGACTTTGTGTTTTTAAAGCCACGCGGGTTTTCTCCGCCATTGCGGTCAATGGGGCGACCCTCATAGCGGTCGCGACCCTTTCCCGGGGCTATTACCCATCGGACCCTGTTGAGGTCGAGTAAGGGGTCCCCCTGAGCTAGGGGCAAAAAGAATTAACCCGCTAGCTGCCCTAGGACTGTAGATACAATTTTAATATGACTGAACTTGGCCGTGACCAAGTTCCCATGCTTATTGAGTGATCAAAGCTTCTTTATTGAAATTGTATCCGCTTTCGGGGTTTGCAGTTTGGCCGGCTGCCAGCTCGTTCCTGGAGGTCGGACTTGAGGAATCCCCATTGAAATACATTACGCCATTCATTTCAATGGAGGAATTCCGCTCGTCCTCTCGGGCGCCTCCTACTGGTCTTCTCAGGTATCGGGCCCAAATCTGTGAAATCTCCATAGGGTTGCATGGAGCTCCAAAGGCGACCTATGGGACAGGCTGCAAATGGAGACTGAAAAGGCGGGAAGGAGAACAAAGGGCCATCAACATGTAAATACAATTAAGCCTTTCCCTCCCGACCTGATCCCAGTGTATGTGGTTGGTGCATACACTGTAGGGGTACAAACACCTATAATTGGAACAATACATACAACCAGCAAAGGGAACACACTTTGCCCTGAGGCAGGGGAATAAAAATACATGTAATCACTCTAAATGTGAGGACATGATAACCAAAGGGACATACATTTTGGTTGTGAAGCAGGGGAACCTATGTATTACAGGTACATTTCTGGTTAACCCCTCACTTCCCAGACGGTTGCAGGGGGTGCCTAATGGGTATGACCCCTTTATTACTGGCTTGGCACCCCGTTACCGTCACAGGCACCTACCACGGCTCTTCTATTCCTGGATCCAGCAAGAACCTATTTACTATAGCCATAGTCTCCTGGCCTGGCTAATCAATCTTCCACACTCCGGACACGCTCCCACTGCTTAGGGTGCGTGTTACTATACGTCCCACCTCAGTAAAGGGATGGGTCTGGTCTGCGGGCAGCACTAGCGTGACAGACCCTACTCCATGACCTGTCTGTGAAAACTGGGGGGAGTGAACAGCCGTCCTCGGGTACCTGGATACCCTCGGGGATGTTGTTCTGTGCCTTCGTGATGTTGGGAAGAGCGTTGAAGACGTTTGCGGAAAGGATGCACGTCGGAGGGAGAATAAGTTCTGGTTGATCCATGGATTTGTCCTCAGTTAAGAACTGCCGGGAGAGTGCATCCGCCTTGGTGTTCTTGGAGCCTGGGATGTAGGAAATCACGAAGTTAAAGCGGGTGAAGAACAGAGTGCAACGTGCCTGGCGAGATCCTAGACGGCGAGCCCTTTATTATAAAGAAGATTTTTATGGTCCATCAAGATGGTGATAGGGGTTGTTGTGCCCTTCAGAAAGTGCCTCCATTCCTCCAAGGCCATCTTGATAGCGAGGAGTTCACGATTTCCCATGTCATAATTTCTCTCTGCGGCTGACTTTTTTTTTTTAAAATGCACGTCGGTGAAGCCTTGCCTGGTGTTCCTTTCTCTGGGAGAGTACCGCACCTGCTCCGACATCAGAGGCGTCCACCTCGAGGGTAAAGGGTAATGCAGGGTTCGGGTGCACTAGTATAGGTCCAGAAATGAAGGCCTTCAGTCTTTCAAAGGCTTAAATGGCTTCGGTAGGCCAGTGATTCGGATCAGCTCCCTTTGTGGTTAGTGCTGTGATAGGTGCGACTACTGCAGAGAAACCCTGGATGAACCTTCGGTAGTAATTAGCAAAACCCAGGAACCTCTGAACTGCCTTTAGAGACAGTGGTTGTGGCCATTCAATGATCGCCTTGACTTTATCTGGGTCCATCGTCAATCCAGTACTGGATATGATGTACCCCAGGAACATGGTGGAGGACTGATGCAATTGGCACTTCTCTAGTTTGGCAAAGAGATGATTAGTGCGTAGTCTCGGGTGGATTGGCTCAATAAGGAACCCATTCAATAGAGCGCCTTTTGCCATAAGAACTGCATCCTTGAAGCAAGTAGCATTGGGAGTACCACTGTGTCCGAGGAGAAGGCGAGGGTACAATTGCCAGAAGAGTATGCTGAGTTCTGAGATATCTGATAAGGTCAGATCGGAGGTTCTCCCTCCTCACCGCTCGTTCGATTGTCCCATTGATCTACTTACAGGCACCACACCCCCTAGAAGGACTTCCTATCCGTTGTCTATGCCAGAAACCAAGGCAATGAAGGAATATACTGCAGAGAGCTTACAGAGGGGATTTTTACGTAAGTCCACCTCTCCTGCGGGCGCAGGGTTTTTCTTTGTAAAGAAAAAGGATGTAACCTTACGCCCTTGCATAGACTATCGGTCTCTCAACAAAATCACCGTCAAAAACCGCTACCCTTGGAGGGCGCATGCGCGACGGCGAGAGACATGGTCGCATAGGTTAGGAGCTCCGTGCCTCGCTTTACAGAAAACACGAGCTGAAACCAAACACAATCCCCAAAACTACTGCCATTTACCCCAAATAAAGCACACATCATCCCAAGATGTCCAGGAAAGGCCCCAAGATGTCAAAAAAGAAAGGGTTGCCGGAGTACTTCGGCCGTGCTAGGATGAGCAGAGCGGGAGCAGAAATGGCGCCTAATTCAAATGTCGGGTCTGAAACAGAGCCGGACTGCGAGGAAGATGAGCAGGACAACCCGGCGCTGCGACCAGCCAGGCAAGGTGACTTTGACAAACTCTATTCAGATCTAAAGACATTATTCCAGGCGGGGATTAAAGATCATAAGAAAGAGGTGACCGGACTGGGGGAGAGGACAAGTACATTAGAGAACAAAATGGACCACTCGATCAGAGCAATTAAAAAGCACGATCAGAAACTCATGGATCTCCAGGACCAGGTGAATGAATTACTTGAGCGCCAAGAGGACTCGGAGAATAGGGACAGGCGCAATAATCTCCGGGTTAGAGGAGTCCCTGAAGCTATCCTGGACTGTGACGAGTATATAACAAAATGGCTGGAGACGCTATTACCGGACACCCCTAAAGACTACCTGGCGCTGGATCGGTGCCATCGGGCCCTGAGAGCTAAACCGCTCCAAAATGAGCAGCCCAGGGATATTGTGCTCCGGATGCACCACTCCAGAACAAAAGAAGTTGTCCTACATAAAACTAGAACCTTACCTGTCGTGGAATATGAGGGCACGAGGCTGTCAATCTTCCAGGACCTGTCCCCTGTAACACTGGCCCGCCGCAGATCCCTGCTACCGATCACGAAAGCCCTAAGAGAGAAGGGGGTCAGATACAGGTGGACCTTCCCCTTCGGCCTTCTTGTGGCAAGGGGAGGCAAGGCGGTCACAATGAGGGAGCTGGAAGAGGGGGCAGCCTTCCTCCACAAGTTGGGCCTTGGTGATGCCCCTACGGTCTCTGATCCAACGAGCCCGCTCCCAGAACCCATATGGGAGCAGAACACTAAGTCCCCCAGGGCGCAGAGAGGAAAAGAATGAAGGGAAGACATCCACAAGTTAAAGTTGCGGCAGTAGTTGCATTCAAATAAGCTGCTGAAAAGTTGTCCCCAAGTAGCAGTGGCTCCACGCCACAGATAGGCCCCCCGCCCCCAAAGGGAGAGACGCGGGCACCGAACATCCGAAGTCTACCTCCTAACACACCGGGCCAAGGACGGCACCAATCGGGGGAAAACAAACAAAAAAAAAACACAATCAAGAAACAAAAGGCCTACCCTTTCTGCAAACCCCCCCCCCCCCAAGATGGCGAAGGTACCTGAGATGGCGGGAACCCATGGTGAGGCGCAGGAGCCGGAAGAGAGTGAAGAGCGGGAAGCAGGAGCAAGCGCCCATACCTCCGCTCTGGTGAGACGCAGGACCCAAAATGGCGGCGGCCCGGAAGCACGTCATAAGGTGGAACCGGAAGGAGCGACGCCATCTTGGAGATGGCGCGTGGATGGACCCTGTCGTTGCAAGCAGATGACGTCAGCACCCAGGACAGCCATGGCCGGAGGCCCCGAAAGGTGGCCAAGGAGTGCCGGATCGGCAAGTCGGGCATGAAATGGACACCACACGAGGCAGAGGGTAGCGGCGGGAGTTTCAAAAATTAGGCGGTATAGACACCAGCGCAAGCACAATGGAGGACAAAGAAGCGGCGATAGCAAGAGGGGAGGGTAGGTGAATGCGGGCTATGTAGTAGGCCGAGGAGGGCAGTAAGGAGGTGTTACGGGGTAGTGTGTCAGCAGGAAGTAAGGCTACAAGGAGGGGGAGGAAGAAAGATAAGAGGACGGGGCAGGAGCACGAGAGGGTCACTAAAGGAGGGAGACAAAAATGGGACAGAGATGGGGAGAGTAAGTGAGCTGAGATTGTAGAAGGGAATAGACAGAGGTTGTATAAGAATGGGAGAGAGCAGGATGTGAAGGTGTAGAGTGAGTAGAGTGGTGACTGGCAGAAGTGAGACTGGGGGAAGTGACAGGAGGGGGTGAGCTGAGAGCTAGGTCAGAAGTGGAGGGAGGAAGTTATAAGGTAGGGGAGAGAGAGCTAGTTGCAGAGTAGGGTAAGGTAGGTTATGAGTTAGAAAGGTAAGAGGTTAGCTTGAGAAAGGAGTGAGGGAGCAGGGACGAGCATCACTAGGAGAGGGTGGTTGGGCGGAGGGGCAGGAGGGCTAGCTACATAGGAATAGAAAGATGGTTGGTGAATAGACGGTGGGCATACAAGATGGAAGGACAGGCACAGAGCAGAGGACAAGGGAGGAGGCAAATGGACAGGCGGCCGGGCATTCCTCTAGACCAGGGTTTCCCAAACTTTTTTTTCCGTGACCCGGTTATTTTTGAACTTCTCCTTCGTGACCCACTAAAAATTTTATCACCTGTACTGGCCTATAGGGCCTGCACAGACACACACACAGCCACTGATACACACACACACAGCCACTGATACACACACAGACACACACACAGCCACTGATACACACACACACACAGCCACTGATACACACACACACACACACATCCACTGATACACACACAGACACGCAGCCACTGACACACACACTGCCACTGATACACACACACGCAGCCACTGACACACACACAGCCACTGACACACACACAGCCACTGACAAACACGCAGCCACTGACAAACACGCAGCCACATAGAGACACTGCTACACACACACACTGATACACACACAGAGACACACATACACTGATACACACACACACTGATACACACACACACAGACACTGATACACACACACACACACTGATACACACAGACACTGATACACACACACACAGACACTGATACACACAGACACTGATACACACACACTGATACTGATACACACACACACACTGATACACACACACACACACACACACACACACTGATATACACACACACACACACACAGATACAGATACACACAAACACACAGCCACTGATACACACACACTGATACAGATACACACACACATACAGCCACTGATACACACACACACACACACACACACTCGCTCTCCCCTATATGCACACAGACACAAACAGTGAATTACAGGCAATGACGGATGTGAGTGACTGGAGGGGGGACTGGGTGGGTGGAAGGGGGGGAACTGGGACTGGGTGGGTGGGAGGGGGGAACTGGGACTGGGTGGGTGGGAGGGGGGAACTGGGACTGGGTGGTTGGGAGGGGGGACTGGGACACTTGGGTGGGTGGCAGTGACTGGGTGGGTGGGAGACGGTGGGTGAGTGACTGGGTGGGTGACAGTGACTGGGTGGGTGACAGTGACTGGGTGGGTGGGACACAGTGACTGGGTGACAGTGACTGGGTGGGAGAGAGTCACTGGATGACAGTGACTAGGTGGGTGGGTGACAGTGACTGGGTGGGTGGGTGACAGTGACTGGGTGGGTGACAGTGACTGGGTGGGTGGGACACAGTGACTGGGTGACAGTGACTAGGTGGGAGAGAGTCACTGGGTGACAGTGACTGGGTGGGTGGGTGACAGTGACTGGGTGGGTGGGTGACAGTGACTGGGTGGGTGACAGTGACTGGGTTGGGTGACTTACCTTGCCGCCAGACGCTTTCTCCTGCTGCCCCCGATATCCCCTGCTGCCCGGGACGGGAGGTGGGCTTGGGGGCACAGGAGGTGGGCTCGGGAGGGGGTGCCATGGGAGGTGAGCTCGGGAAGCTGGCCGCGGGGGAAAGCGGGCCGCAGTAGGAGCTTGTACTTCCCCCTCCGTCCCACATAACGTGCGGGCCGCAGAGGAGCTGGTACTTCCTCCTCCGTCCCACGTAACGTGCAGGCCGCAGAGGAGCTGGTACTTCCTCCTCCGTCCCACGTTGGGAGTGGGGGGGAGGAAGGGAGCAAGCCCTGCTTGCCCTGCGCATGCGCGCGGGACCGCGGGGGGAATCGCCGAATTTTTTTTTAACTTGAGCGGGGGGGGGGAGACACCGGGCGGCCAGCCTCTCTGCGACCCGGCAATTTTGGTGCCGTGGCCCGGTGCTGGGTCACGACCCACCATTTGGGAAACGCTGCTCTAGACAGAAGAAAGGGGAGGGCAATATGCCTAACCCGCCTACATTCACTCAAAAGCCGTAGGGGGGAAGGTACGGGAGGAGTAAGCACAGCGCATAGCGAAAGGAGTGGGTGGAGGAACAAGGAGGGTAAAGCATCACTAAGGACAAGGTGAGGAGGAGGGGCCAGAGCTATTAGACCAAGGCGAGGACTGGGATGTGGGGGCATCCACTAGTAGTTAGATAGGTTTCGTTAGTAAAGTTAAGAGAAGAGCGAGTCAGGAGTGACTGGAGGTGACCTGCTTCAAAGTCCGCATGGGCCACGCGCTAGGGAATGGGAGGGAGGCTCCCCAGGTCCCTAGTGAAGCCCTTTGGGTCAGGACTCTTGGATGGGGCGACACCCGCTCCAAGCCAACCCTGGACTGCTGGAGAGGAGGTCAGGAACCCAACGGCAAAGACCTCGGCGTGAAGACAATCTCGTCAAGACGTTGAGAAATACTACGTTATAAAATGAGTTGTGTGTTGTTTATGTCTCCCCCAGTTTCCCCTTTTGTGTGCCACCCTCCCGCTTTGTTTCCTCAGGTGAGAGGGAGGTGAGCCGAGACACAAGGAGGAGTCGTGGCTCCAGAGGTGGACCCCACGTCCAAGGCAGAATCAGAGTACGGCCGGAACGTCAACCCATGTTCTTCAATGAGTAAGGAACTCGAGCTAATATCCCACAACGTTAAGGGGTTTAACAGTCCGGCGAAGCATAGGGTGGCCTTCAGGGATTATAAACGTAAGGGGGCAGAAATCTTATTTTTACAAGAAACACATTTTTCCCAGGACAACTGCCCTAGATACCCCGATAAAGATTTTAGGGTACACTTCATGTACTCTGCAAGGGTTAAAAAATGAGGGGTGGCTGTCTTAATACATAACCACATACCATTTGTACTCAACAGGACATTTAGTGACAGGGAGGGTAGGTTCCTCATCATGCGGGGAGCAATACGAGGGTTTCCTATCACACTGGCAACGATCTACACCCCTAACGATAAGGCCACAGACTTTTTTGACAAATTCTTCGGGAAACTTAGCAAAGTGGCAAAAGGGGACATTATCGTAGCAGGAGACATGAATAGGGCACTGAACGAGGACCTAGAAAGATGCTCGACCACTAACGCAACACACAGACAAAACGTATTAACAATCAAAAAAGGACTAAAAGACTGCCAACTACTCGATATATGGAGGGAACAACATCAGGGAATGAGAGAATACACCTTCTCCCACCCACATAACAGCTACAGTAGGATAGATTACTTCCTTGTGTCCAATAGAATGGTCCCCGGGGTCTCTCGATCCGAGATCCATGATATTTCATGGTCTGACCACGCATCTATCGAGCTGCGATGCACACTAATACCACTAGACAGACCTAGAGCGAACTGGAAGTTGAATGAGATCTTGCTGAAAATCCCAGCCCTACAGCGGGAGGTAGGGGATAAACTCAAACAATATTTCGAGGAGAATGAGGGGAGTGTGGCTTCACACTCCACGCTGTGGGAGGCCCATAAGGCTACCCTCAGAGGGGTACTAATGAATTTGGCCGCCAAAAGGAAAAGGGGAAGAGAGAGTAAGATTCACGAGTTAGAAAAACAACTAGCGGAGCTCTCCTCCCTACACAAAATAACTAAGAGTGACCACACACTGAAACAGGTATTAGACACCAAAACTAAACTTAATCTCCTCCTTTCCGCCCAGGCTGGGAAGGAAATGGCCTGGTCTCAGCGGAAATATTATGAAAAAGCAAACAAGCCTGACACACTACTTGCCAATAAGCTAAGAAACAAGCTTCCAAATTACCACATTCACGCAATTCGAAATCACAAGGGCGACCTGACCTCCATTCCTGGGAAAATTGTAGAAGAGTCTAAAAAGTACTACGAAAAGCTATATAATGGAGATAAGGTCACCCACAATGCTAGAACAGGAGAGTCGTTAAAGACCTTCCTCAAAGAGGCGAACCTTCCGATTTTGGAAAGAGGTGAGAGGGAGGCGCTCCAATCGGACTTTACGATAGAGGAGTTGTCTGCGGTCATCAAAGCGCTAAAACCTGCCAAAGCACCAGGGCCGGATGGCTTGTCAAATTTATATTACAAAAAGTATGTCAAAATACTAGCCCCCCACATGCTAAAACTATTCAACGAAATTCTAGCAGGGGCCTCATTCCCAGCGCAAATGCTACTGTACAAGCCTCAATCTCTGTGATCCATAAACCGGGAAAGGACCTGGCAGACTGTAAGAGCTACCGGCCCATTTCACTGATTAACTCTGATATCAAAATTTACTCCAAACTTATAGCCAACAGGGTGGGTATTGTCCTTCCCAGGTTGATCCACACGGATCAGGTAGGGTTTAATCGGAGGGAGGCAAGCAGCAGGCAACACCAGGAGAATCATTGATTTGATTGATCTGGCCCAAAAGAAAAACATACACTCCATGGTGTTAAGTCTGGACGCTGAGAAAGCCTTCGACAGGATAGACTGGCCCTACCTAACAGAAACATTGAGAGCATTTGGCTTTGAGGGACGCCTCCTGCAAGCCATCCTCGCCTTATACGAAAGCCCTACATTTTGAGTGAAACATCAGGGTTCCCCCTCAGACCAATTTGCAATCAGGAGCGGAACTAGGCAGGGGTGCCCGCTGTTGCCACTGCTGTTTGCCTTGTGCATAGAGCCCTTAGCGGCACACATTAGAAATAGCCCAGACATCTCAGGAATCCCAATTGGAGATCAGATGCACAAAGCCGCCCTATATGCCGATGATGTTATTCTAACATTATCCAAACCTTTCACGTCTCTCCCAAACGTATTCAACATCCTGGGCAAATTCAACCACATTTCGGGGTTTAAAATCAATCAGTCTAAATCCGAAGCCCTCAATATCAATTTACCAAAAGAAGTAGAAAAACTGATTGACCTCAATTTTAATTTTAAATGGCAAGCCTCCGCTATTAAATATTTAGGGGTATATCTCACAAGGGACTACAAAACGTTATATAAAGCAAACTTTCCCAGGGTAATTAAGACACAGGGGGAGGATCTCAGGACTTGGATGAAGGGGGGTATTTCGTGGACTGGGAGGATACATAGCGTGAAAAGGAACCTCCTCCCAAAGATGTTATATCTTTTCCAGAGTCTCCCGATCCCTTTGGTACAAGCTGACATCCTCTCCTTACAGTCACAAATCATGAAATTTATCTGGAATAAGAAAAGCCCAAGAATTGCTAAGGGTATCTTAAAGCGACCCACAATAAGAGGAGGTTTAGCGGTGCCTTGCTTGCAAGCTTACTACAAAGCAGCCCAATTACGGCAGATTCTCCAATGGCACACAGACCCAAGCTTACGGAGATGGGTAGAGTTGGAGAAGCAGTGTTGTGCACCGAAACGAACTCCAAAACATAATCTGGCTACCCAAAAATCGGTACGCAAGATGCAAATGCCACTGCAGACCATGGCCAATTCACTAAGAGTCTGGGAGGCCACTAAATTTAGCTGTACGTTGACTACTAGAAACTCACTCATGACACCAATTGCTGGCAACCCAGACTTCGCTCCAGGACTGAATGGCAAGGACCTCTTAAATTGGACTAGGAAGGGGATAACCCACCTAAAGATCTGGAGGGTACAACATCTATACAATCATTTGAGCAAATTAAAGCCTCTAAAGCTATCCCAAACAGTGAATTCTTTAGGTACCTTCAGAGATTTTTACAATAAAACACCAATCTGACCGGCATGAACTAATTTTGAGCAGCTGTGTTCCAGAGGTACGGACACAAGGGGACTTACATCTAGAATGTACAGGGAAGTGATCTGTCCAACGACGCCCAACGACAACAGACTGTACTACATTAGGCACTGGGAAGCGGACTTAGGGGAGACGTTAAGAGGACGGGGAATGGGATAGAATTATCCAAGCAGCAGCAGCAAAAAGCTCAATCTGTACCACATTAAAGGAGAATGCATATAAAGTCCTTATGCGGTGGTATTACACCCCAACTCGCTTAGCTAAATTCGTTAGAGGCTACTCCCCGCTCTGTCCTAAACAGTGCGGGGAGGTGGCAGATCTGCGACACATGCTGTGGTCTTGCGCAAGAGTTGCCCGTATTTGGGAAGAAATTAGATACTGGATACAGCGGATTCTCAGTTTGGAGATCCCCCTGGACCCGTGGGTGTTCCTGTTGGTCAGACGGGTCCAGGGTCTGTCAAATGCAGCGCACAAATTAATCGCGCATTTTGCTACAGCCACGAGGTGCGAGATCGCAGCATTATGGAAGCAGCAAGATATCCCAATTATCCCTAAGATCAGAAACAGGATTTGGCACGTCTGCCGGATGGAACAATTAACAAGTTTGGTTAATGACTCCGGCACAAATTACCTAAAAGTCTGGGCACCTTGGCTGGCTCAGTTAGACATCCCAGGGGTGGATGCCGCCACGATTCTTCATTGATAAGATTAGATGCGTTCTCCTTTGAAGGTCAGAAATACGACACGACACAGCGACGAACTGGTAGAGGACAGCCCCACAGGTAGAGGTGCGGAAAGCAGACACAAAGACAGGCCTTGCCCCAGAGGGACATCCCATTTAGTATCCGCCAGGACTTGGAAAGCACAGCAGCGAATAAAGAAGCTCGCCGCCTCAGACCCCGGCGCCTTCTCTCTTCCTCCCCTCCCCCCTCCCCCCCCCCCCCTGGTTCCCTTGTCTGATCCGTCTTGTCTGTAGTGTCATCTGTTGGTTGTTTTTGGCGGTTAAAAAGCTTTCATGTTTTTTGTTTCTGTAATTGGAAGTGACACAATGGGCTGTGAAATAATGTCTGTACATTTAACTCCAATAAAAAATTTAAGTTGGAAAAAAAAACCGCTACCCTTTGCCCCTCATTTCTGAACTGTTTGATCGATTACAAGGAACTAGTATTTTTTCTGAATTGGATTTACGAGGTGCCTATAATCTTGTCAGGATCCATCAGGGTGATGAATGGAAGACTGCTTTCAACACCAGAGATGGACACTATGAGTTCTTGGTCATGCCTTTCGGTCTGTGTAATGCCACAGCCGTGTTTCAGGATTTCGTAAATGAAGTTTTCAGGGACCTTCTCAACTCCTTTGTAATCATCTATCTCAATGACATATTAATATTCTAATATTATAATAAATCATTCTTCCTGGCAATGCACAGGTTATTAAGAATCTATATTAGTGTAGGGACCCTTGAAACGTGGTCTGCCGTGTAGTTGGCTCAAGGGCTTACAACAATTTGGCCAAAATGTTAAACTAAAAGACCATTTTATTTATTAGTTATTTATACATGTATATTTAGGCACTGTACCGTATATAGGTTTTTCTGGATGTGCACTGAGCTTTGTCTGTGTTTTATGTTATGTCTCTGGTTTTAAATATCCATTTGGGATGCAAGAATAAAAAGGCGACTTACAAATTAAATGGAGATATATTGGGGTAATCCTTGATGGAGAAGGATTTAGGAGTGCTTGTAAACAGCAGGCTTAGCAATAGTGCCCAATGTCATGCAGTAGCTGCAAAGGCAAACAAGACCTTATCTTGCATCAAACGGGCAATGGATGGAAGGGAAGTAAACATAATTATGCCCCTTTACAAAGCATTAGTAAGACCACACCTTGAATATGGAGTACAATTTTGGGCACCAATCCTAAGAAAAGACATTATGGAACTAGAGAGAGTGCAGAGAAGAGCCACCAAATTAATAAAGGGGATTGACATTCTAACTTATGAGGAGAGGCTAACTAAATTAGATTTATTTACATTAGAAAAGAGGCGTCTAAGAGGGAATATGATAACTATATACAAATATATTCATTGACAATACAAGGAGCTTTCAAAAGAACTATTCATCCCACGGGCAGTACAAAAGACTCGGGCCATCCCATAAGGTTGGAGGAAAGGAAATTTCAGCAGCAACAAAGGAAAGGGTTCTTTACAGTAAGGGCAGTTAAAATGTGGAATTCATTACCCATGGAGACTGTGATGGCAGATACAATAGATTTGTTCAAAAAAAGGTTGGACATCTTTTTAGATGGGAAAGGTATACAGGGATATACCAAATAAGTATACATGGGAAGGATGTTGATACAGGGATTAATCCGATTGCCAATTCTTGGAGTCAGGAAGGAATTAATTTTTCCCCTTAATGGGGTTTTTTGTTTGCCTTCCTCTGGATCAATAAGTAAGTATAGATATAGAATAAAGTATCTGTTGTCTAAATTTAGCATAGGTTGAACTTGATGGACGTACGTCTTTTTTCAACCTCATCTACTATGTAACTATGTAACTATGTAACTTGGGCACGGTCTGGTAAAAAGTCTTTTAAATATTGATCACTTTTTTAAAATATGCCAGTGCTTATTTAAAATGTTATTGATTTTAAAATGATCGCTATTAAATTGAGTGAAAAAAAGGAATAAAATTTGTTTTCATCACTTTACTTGAGTTTGACTTTAAAAGTAGATTTCTGTCAAGTTCCCGTACTTGATTTTTTGCTTCACATAAATCCAAAGGTATGTAATCCTTCTCCAAAAATCACATTGTTCATCAAAGACCTCAATATCGGAGCAATTTTTTCTTAATCTTCTAAATTGCCCCGATGGAATATTTGAGGTCCATTGTGGATGATGATAACTGCTTTTACTAATAAAATTATTGCAGTCTACAGACTTAAAAAAGGTTTTACTTAAAACTCTTTTATCTTCCACATATAAAACAAGATCGAGATATAAGATGCTGGTACGATCATACTGATGCGTGAATTTGAGGTTTAGGTTATTATTATTAAGATATATTAAAAATTCCTCAAGTGATTCATTAGTTCCATCCCATACAATAAGGATATCGTCAATATAGCGTTTCCAGGACACCAGGTTCGCGCCAAAAGGGTTGGAACGGAAGATAAAATCCTCCTCCCAAACCCCCATAAATAAATTAGCGTAACTTGGCGCGAACCAGGCCCCATCGCTGTACCCTTGGTTTGTAAGTAAAAACAATTATTAAAAGAAAAGTAGTTGTGATTTAATATAAATTCTATGCCCTCTATAATAAAAATCAGTTTGATCTTGTGCAAATTTATTTGACTGTTCTAAAGTTCTTCTAATGGCACTACAGCCTTGGGGGTGATCTATAATTGTATAGAGCGAAATGACATCTACCGTGCACCATATGAAACTATCTTTCCATTCTGTATTTTCAAAATGATTAATTACCTCCTGTGGAATCTCTCAAAAAAGAGGGTAATGTTGTCACAAATTCTTTTAAAAAAGTGTCTAAATATTGTGACAAATTAGAGGTTAACGGGTCAATTCCGGAAATTATCGGACGACCAGGAGGTCTGTCTTTATCTTTGTGCATTTTCGGTAAAAAATAAAAAATAGGAATTTTTGGAAATTTGTTATTTGATAAATTAAAATCACTATCGCTTAAAATACAAGAATTTTTACCTTTATGTAAAAAAACATCCAATTCTTCCGAAAAAGATTTAGTGGGATCAGTGGTCAGAATAGTATAAGTACTATGATCTCCAAGAATTCTCATAGATTTTTCTAAATAATATCTCCTACTCATAACTACCGTGCCACCCCCCTTATCGGCTGCTTTGATCACTGATCTCTCTTCTTGTTTCCATTTAGATTCGTCATGGGGTTATTTGTCATATTTCTAATTATATTTTTCATGATTTTTATTGTGTAATTTTATAATGTTACATAGTTTCATAGTAGATGAGGTTGAAAAAAGACGTACGTCCATCAAGTTCAACCTATGCTAAATTTAGACAACAGATACTTTATTCTATATCTATACTTACTTATTGATCCAGAGGAAGGCAAACAAAAAACCCCATTAAGGGGAAAAATTAATTCCTTCCTGACTCCAAGAATTGGCAATCGGATTAATCCCTGTATCATCATCCTTCCCATGTATACTTATTTGGTATATCCCTATATACCTTTCCCATCTAAAAAGATGTCCAACCTTTTTTTGAACAAATCTATTGTATCTGCCATCACTAATGTATTTTTATTATATAAATATATCATGTTAGTAATTACCCCCTCTTATGTTTATAGTCACCATTTATTGTTATTTAGTGTTCCGATTTGTCTAGTAATCAAGTAGGGCTCATTGTAGAGATACTGAGCCTATCATATTCAGTAGTGCGCCGTGACGTCATTCATTCCCTCACTTCTTTGGGACTAATTAACTTAGTCACTACAAAGTATCCCTACACCCTTTAGAAGTCCAAACCATCGGATAAAACGCGTAGGGTTTTTCCTGTGCGCTCAGACCTTGTAAGCAGTCAGTTCGTTCTATGGACTCTCTGCTGTGATATCAGCTGTTTTGCTGCTGCGCCCTCCCGCCTGGATATCCTGTGTTGCACTGACTACCACAGAGCCAGATGATCCTCCCCTCACTGCTGGACAACTGAGGGAGCCGGTCCGTGATGTCAGACGCCGATTGAATGCGGAAGCAGAGGACGTGAAACTGGAGTCTATCACACAGCGTCTGTACCCAGAGTGGTTAAACTGCTTTAATTTGTTCTGGAGCATGTGAGTGTATTGGAGCCTCCTTGCTCGAGTATTTTTTAGTAATTAAACTGTGTTGCACTATATTTTTTTCTTCTTTTTCTTTACATATGCTGCCCATTTGTGATTCCCTGTGATTTTTCCACCTTGGAGAGGAAGTTATTGCGCTTTGTGTCCTCCCCCAGATCGCCATCGCAGACCTGCTCTGGACCTTAAACCTGGCGACAAGGTCTGGTTATAATCCAGGAATATCAGGCTGAAAGTCCCCTCTATGAAATTCGCACCCAGATTTCTTGGACCCTTCTCTATTTCCGAGAGGATCAATCCGGTTGCGTATCGGCTCACTCTCCCGTCTTCCATGAGGATTCCTTCCGTGGTTCATGTTTCACTTCTCAAACCTGTGGTCCAAAATGCCTTTTCAGTTCCGGTTCCCTCCACTTCTCCTCATATGGTTCAAGGCCAACGTGAGTATGAGATTCAATCTATTCTTGATTCGAAGATCTCCAGAGGATCTCTGCATTATTTGGTGCATTGGAGAGATTTCGGTCCGGAGGAAAGATCCTGGATTCCGAGTCACCGGGTCTACGCAGCCAGACTGGTTGGCATTTTTCTTTCCAAATTCCCTGATAAGCCATTGTGGAATCGCCCGGAGGTCGCTCCTAAAGGGGGGGTACTGTGAGGATTCGCCATCCTGGTGGTCGCAGACCGTCTCCTCTCCTCAACAACCCTTCCATGACTGACACCCAGGATGCGCTATCTCGTGGTCCCGTTACGCACGCATCTTGCGCGGTCTGACTCTACGCCCACGGGTTTTGACTCCGCCCCCCGCTCTGACGCACGATGGGTGTGCTCGTCCAGTCTCCCCACTGACGCGCGTTCCAAGATCCACCCCGCTCTAATGATAGACAGGACCGGCGTGGGAGTGACGCGCGTCCCAGGCTCCACCCCCTGACCTCCGTGACGCGCTTGTGTCAGCGTGCGATCGGTTCCGCCCCCATACCTGATTAGGCTGCATCATAGGGCACACCTCTGTGCACCAGCAGCCTATTGGAGTCTACTTCCTGGTTCCACCCTGGCTGGCTATTGGAGGCCTTCCTTTATATACCTTCCTGCTGCATACTCTCATTGCTGAGCATAGTCTAGTGTGACGCCGTGCCTTGCTGCATTCCAGTTCCTGTGACCTTGCCTTGCCTGTTAACCTCTTGTTGCCTGACCCTGCTTATCTCTTGGACTCTGCACCTCTCCTCTCCTGATCCGGATACGAACAACCATTCTCCTGTCTCCAGTCCTGACCTTGGCTATGTACTCCAACGATCTGATACTCTCCTATCCTGAACCTGGCTACATACCCCGACGATCCGCTAATCTCCAATCCCAAACTTGGCTACGCACCCTGACGATCCGCAACTCTCCACTCCTGACCTGGCAAGTACTTACTACTATTCTCCAATCTATAATCCTGACCTGGCTTGCACGACTACTCTACATCATAGGTGCGCCCGCGTGGCTGTGGGTCGGCGTTAACCAATTCCCTACCTCAGCACAGCGGTCGCGCATCGTTTGTGGTGAGCTACACGTTACAATAAGAGAGCACAAGGGCTGTCAGTCTTCCCCATTGGGGGAAAGCATGCCCACCCCAGGCTCAGGCCTGGGTACCATCAAGACTCTTTGCCCCCTACTACCGGGGTATGCACCCTCCAGGAGTCTGGGACTTAGGAGATTCCATTCTGCTGCAATGAAGAGCTGTATTGATGCACAATAAACCCTGTTCAATATACCTCTGTTTGGGTGTCAGTTCCTGGGCAGGAGGGGTAAGAGGTGTTGTGGTGGGAGCTGATGTCCTGAAACCTGGGAGCCCATCATAACTGGAGGCGCTGAAGTACCAACAAGAAACTCAGATATCACCATAAGCCTGTCCTGGTCTCACTACCATCATGCAGACGACTCAGTATTTCCTGGAGCCTAACAGGTACTGCACCACACACATTAGTAACAGCAGTGGATCTCCCAAAGGGGTGGGGAGAGAGGGAAGTGTTACATTTGGAGGCGCTGCTGAGATAAACAGGACAGGCTTTTAGGTTTAGCAGAGCAGCCTTTCAAAGATTAAGGCTCAGAGTGTAACTGCATGCTGAGAGTGAGACTCAGTGTGTGGCAGCATGCTTCCAGCAAGGGTGCCTGTGAGAGGGGAGGCTAGTGATAGTTGCCTAGGGGGACCCCGGTATTCCATAGCCAGGACCCACTTTCCCCCGCTTAAAGGAATTGGAGGCTAATAAAAGGGCACTTGAGCTGGAGTGTGGCAGAACACAGTATGCTGGAAGGAAGCTTCATATAGCTGGATGAGTTGTGCTTAACATGGCAGCAACAAAACCAGAAGAGAAAAGTAGCATCTCAGCTCTAACTCTACAGAAAGAGGGGGACAGGTGTAGTCAAGGGGATTTTTATCTGCCTGAAACTGCAGCCTGCTCTGCCCTAAGGATGTTTGGGTTGGGATATAGCTACTGTCCTGTTTGAGTTAAGTCACCCTTAATATGGACTGATAGGTGTAGGATGCCTAGAAGGAGGTGTACCTGGGTGGTCCCCAGGAGCCGCTGAAGGAAGGCTCTGCAGTATTAGTGCCTACAGGGTGGAATAAAGTCTGTGGGTATTGTCCGTGAAGGAGGTATCACACTATTCTATGTATGAGTAGTGAGACTCAAGCACCAAGAATCACAGAGAGCTGGATTTATTAATAGCAAGAAGAGATATACTTCAAAGGAGGTTTTGCCTGCCAAAGAATAGCCTCTGAGTTATTAGCTGCAACATAAGGAACATTTACATACAGAGGCGACCAGATTTATTTGAGTGCGGCTAGCTCCGCAAGCCGGGGGATGCCCCGGCATGCTAGCCGCACTCCCTCGGCGTGCCGCGCGTCACGCATCATCGGGTGCCTGCGCCCCCTGCACGCGCGTCCAGGGCTCCACGAGGGAGCCCTGGTGTCCCGCGATGTGGGGGACGGCGGCAGGGGGTTCCGGGGGACCCGGCGGACCCGGCATCGGGAAGGAGAAAGCCCCGATCGGAGGGCGCTCCTGAGCGGCTTCGGCGCGCGCCAGGCACATTCCGGCGCGCGCCTGGTTACTGCTGCGGCCGAGACCGGGCAAATGCTCGAATAAACTCGGCCACAGCAGTACATGAACAGTGTTTTCAAGATGGCGTCCACCGTGTGGTGGTACGTGTGCATGAGTCCAAAATGGCGCTTCTGCCAAGAAAACGGGACAGCATGGGATGGTGTGCAAGATTTGCAGAAGTTTGCAGAAAGAGTTGCAAGCTTTCGGCGCCAATTGAAGAGTGCCACCCCTTATGCTGATTGGCTCACGCTGAGTCAAGTCAGACTGATGATACTAGCCCCACCTCTGAGATTCACCCAGGGGAGGACCTGATCGAGTAATAGCCAATCAGAGCTGTTGTCCCGGATGGGAGGAGTCCTAAGAGCAAACCCCAGAGCTCATTCTACTGTGAGCTGTCAGAGAGAGAGGAGCTGCTATATTATTGTGAGGAACCACAGCAAATATGGCTGCCTCTAGTAAAGCAAACGATTTGAAAGTTTCCAATTACTCCCTCCAAGGTGGCTACCTGATGGTGAGGATTGGAGGGCAAATTCATCTGCGCTGTCTGTGCGTGCACGGTCGCCTGCCTGGTGGCCCTGTCGGCCTAGATGCGCGGTGCCAGCACTGTGGCACCTGTGGACTGCCAGCCCAGTGCCTGCGGAGGTGTGTGTGCATATTTCAAGAGCTGTTACCCCGACTGGTGCTGTCTCTTTTCTGATTCCTACTACCACAGATGCTGGAGGCCAGGGCGCCATTATGAATGTGGATGGAGGCTCCAGTGGTCCGGTTCCACCTACAACTACTACCTCAGCTGCTGCTGCAGACCATGCTGTGGGCCCTACAACGGCCGGTCCGGCCTATGATGATGGTACCGACTGTCCCAGGATTGGGATCAGTACCTATCGATGCCGACGAGGGTGAGGGGACTGCCCCAGGGGTGTCGGGAGTGGGTCCCCAGGTGACCGCGGAGCAAGGTAGCTCCATAAGTATGGTCGCCCAGACGACTGGCTTGACCCTGACGTCGCGTCCTGGCGGAGGTGTCCCCCCTAAGTGAAGAGGATATCTACCAGGCAGGACCTGCGAAGAAGTAATCGCTTACCTGCCCGTTCCTGTCGAGTTCCGGTCCAGATGCGTCCTTACCGGAGACTGCTGAGGTTCCGGAGTGTCCGACGAGATCCGCCATTGCAGGACAATGAGCCAGAAAGAGGGGGAACAGATGGGTAAAGCCAAAAAAAGAGAGAGAAACATAGAGGTAAACGGGGAAGAAGAAAGAGACAGTCCAGAAAAGAAGCAGGCCAGATAGCAAACAAGGTGATCTTCAATTTGAGTTCAAAAGAACTGACAAGTGTGGAGGAGAGTGTTATTACACGAGGTCTGGCCTTTGCTTCCACTAGTAATCCAAGTAGCTTTGGGCTATTTATTGATGCCAGTCGATACATCAGGAAACTCACTATTAAGAGATTCTTTGCTAATAAGAGTGTAGAACAAAGAAACTGGAGTAATCCAATAGTAGAACCCGCAGACACCATGAACATCAGAGACCCAGAGTTTATACACACAAATCTGAGAAACAAATCAACCTTTTACCCGAAAGGAAGTAAGGGCAATTTCTTAGATGTATTTGAGAAACTAATCATAAAAGATTTTGAGGATCTGGCCACAAGCAAGAGTAAATATAGATCCAATATGACAAAGGAAGAATGTGAGGCGGTTAAGTCTCCGGCACAAGATACCTCCCTGGTAATTAAACAAGCAGACAAAGGGGGTGGTATCGTCCTTATGAACAGGACTGATTACATTAGGGAAGCAGAGAGACTCTTGAATGATGAGTTAACCTATGTTAAGCTAGACAAAGATCCTATTAAAACTTATCAAAAAGAACTTGCAACAATATTGGAAAAGGGGAGGATTTCAGGGATTTTAAATAAAAGAGAATTTGACTTTTTGTCTATTAGTAACCCCAGGCTGCCTATTTTTTATTTTCTGCCGAAAGTGCACAAATCCTTGACTCACCCTCCTGGCCGCCCTATAATCTCAGGGATTGGGTCGGTTACCCAGAATTTCTCTGAGTACATCGACCATTTTTTACAAAAATATGTAGTTGGATTAAGGTCATATCTCAAGGACACTACGGACGTCATTAACATCCTGACAGATTCAGGGTGGACTGATGGTTGCTTGTTAGCGACGTGTGATGTCACTTCCCTGTACACGTCAATAGGGCATATGCAGGGATGTGCAGCCATAAAGAAAGTTTTAGAATCAGATTCAGACATGATGACTGATCAGTTAGTTTCTATTGGAAGGGATACAGTTTATCCTTGACCATAACTATTTTAATGGTCAGTATTTCCTCCAGAGATGTGGGACCGCCATGGGCACCAAGTTTGCGCCGAGCTATTCCAATCTATTTATGGGCATCTGGGAGGACGATTACATCTGGTCCTACCCAGGGCTTGGCGTGAGCTTGGTCCTGTGGCGGCGCTACATCGATGATGTCTTTATTGTATGGAAAGGCAGCGATGCTGCACTGAAGGATTTTATGGTTTACATTAATAATAACAATGCCAATCTGAATTTCACCTATCAATATAGCACACATTCTATTGATTTCTTAGATTTAACCATCTTTGTGGAAGATAATATATTGAAGAGTCGTACGTATTTTAAACCTGTGGACACTAACAATTTCATACTAACATCTAGTTGCCATCATCCCCATTGGGTCGACAATGTCCCTTTTGGACAATATCGGTGGCTTAAACGGAATTGCACGAATGAGGAGGATTTTGAGTCAGTCTGAAATTCTAACCAAAAGGTTTTTAGAACGAGAATATAAAAAAGAGAAATTCGAGGATGCTATTCGTAAAACCAAACTATTGGACAGAAAAGACCTTCTAAAACCTAGAGCGAAAGGGAATAATTCCAGCCAAAAGACCAATTTAGATTGGGCCTTTCTTACGAACTATAACAGAGAAGCAGTCAATATAAGGAAAATAATAATAAAGCACTGGCATCTAGTGAAGAATGATCCAGTGCTTAAAGAAATCGTACCTGATATGCCTCAAGTTATATATAGGAAAAGTAAAAATTTGAAGAATCAACTAGTTCCTAGTGCCCTGATAGAGGAAAAAAAGATCCCCAATGATAACTGGTTGAGACCAATCAAATGCTTTTTTGGCTGTCTTTCATGCAAGGCCTGTAGGAATAAAGATACAACTAACAGGTTCTTTCGGTCAAATGTCACAGGAGAAACTTTCGACATTGACAGCCATATTACGTGTTTTACAGAATATGTCATTTATGTACTGGAGTGCCCATGCGGCCTCCAATACATAGGGAAGACAACACAACCTCTCAAAGTGAGAATTTTAGAACACCTGGGTAACATCAGAAGAAAACTTCCCACACACAGTGTATCTCGACATTATGAACTGTGCCACCAATCAGATCCCAATAGCTTGAAATATAAAGGGATTGAACACGTAAAATTACACTGGAGGGGCGGTAACAGGGAGACAGAATTAACAAAGAGAGAAACACACTGGATTTATAAATTAAAGACTCTGATCCCGTCAGGTCTTAATGCTGATTTTGAGTTGGGAGCTTTCTTAGTGTGATTATACTTTATTTCATTTTAATTTGCAATACATTTTTCTTTACTGACAGTTGTAATGAGATGTGAAACCAGTGATGTTAAGATGGGTGAATGTACCATGTTTCATTGCTGTTGTATATGCTTTTTTCTTCTACTGCTGCGGCCAAGTTTATTCGAGCATTTGCCCGTTCTTGGCCGCAGCAGTAGCCTGGCGCGCGCCGGAGGGTGACGGGCGCGCGCCGAAGCAGCGGAAGAGCGCCCTCCGATCGGGGCGCTCTCCCTACCGCTGCCGGGTCCGCCGGGTCCCCCGGAACCCCCTGCCGCCGTCCCCCACATCGCCAACGCATAATGGAGTGCCTACGGGCCCCCGCTTCTATCACCATACGGTTGACTAAAGATCAACATACAGACATCACTGCTCATCAAATGTTGGAGACGCTTGAGCGTGCCTACGGGCGGACTGAGGATGAGGGCCAACTGATGCTAAGGTACCTCAATCTCCGCCAGAAGCCGGGAGAGGAGCTATCTGCCTACCTCAACCGAATTAGGCTAGTGCTATGGGACATGCGGAAACGAGACCAAATCAAGTCCACGCAGGTGGACGAGTATTGTTGGAACCAATTCCAGAAAGGAGCCCTGCCCGACCACCCTATCGCCCTCCTGGTCAAATGCTCTCTGATGCGGAATGAACCTCCCAGCTGGGAAGCTCTAGTAGGTGAGATCAACAAACATGAAGCTTATGGCCGGTTACACCCTCCCGCCAAGAGTAAGGAGCCTCCTCCCAGTGACCCACCGAAAACCGCGGGGCCCAAAGCCAAGAACCCTGCGCCTCCCGAGGAGGAAGCCGCCCCCAAGGGGGCGGTCCCCAAAGCTAGGGCAAATCGAAATTCTCCACCCCCATACCGCCTTTGTTTCACCTGTGGTAAAAAGGGCCACCTGAGTTGGGCATGCCCGAACGGGAGGAGTTCCCCGAGGACAAACCATCCACTCGACCAAACCCAGCTAGGACGATGGTATGCCAAATGCGGACCGCCGAATCTGACGAGGACAACCCTCCTGGGAACCCTTCAGCCCCGTCCGACACCGAAGCCCAGACGGATTCCTCCACCCGAGGGCCGTACAGCCCAGTAGGCCCAGCAGCCATTGTACCCATCTTAGAAGAAGGAATCTACGCCTCGGCTCTACTGGATACAGGCTCGCAAGTGACCATCATCTATCATCCATTCTACGTCCAACACCTCCGGCACTGTACCCTGCGTCCGGCTGAACACATGACCGTGCGAGGGTTAAGTAACGAAGACTACCCTATCACTGGGATTATACAGGTGCAGATGGACATACTCCAGCTGAACACCGGGAAGCGACATCCCATGCGGCTAACGGCTTTGGTATGCCCAGAACTCCAAGGACCATACAAGTACCCGATCATTCTGGGCACTAACGCGGATATAGTGCAAGAGGTTTTCCGCCAGTACCTAAGAGAGACTAATGAGTTACCCTTGGCCACCGCCCTTCTAGATCCAGTGCTACGAGACGAATGCCAGTGGATCTATGCCTTGGACCAACATGGGGACCTATACAATCGTCAAGCCGGACTGACGACCATATTACCGGGGGGAGTACGAAGGTTGCCTGTCTGGTGCTGCTATTCGGCTCGAGAGGATGAAGATCAGCTATTCTCGCTGGAAAGTACCCCGGAGGACGAAGTTCGGAGAGGATATAAGATACTCCCGGAGGTGAGGGAATGGACCAATAAGATTCCCCGCCGAACCCACGTGTACGTGCAGAATATCTCCCCTTTCCTGATGGAATTGGACGTCGGACAGAAGTTGGGGAGTATATATCCGGTCAGCCCTGTCATAGGCCGCACAGAGGCGAAAGCGGCGATCGCGGACGAAAGGCCCGGTGAAATGACATTCAATTTCGGTGAGTCAACACTATCCACCCAGTGGAAAGACCGACTGGTCGCGCAGTTGACCCAACGGCGACATGTATTCTCCACAAGTGAGATGGATGTGGGGTGTAGCCGCAGTGCCCAACATACCATCAGACTGAGCTATACCACCCCGTTCCGAGAGCGGTCGCGGCGCCTCGCTCCACGAGATATAGACGACGTAAGGAATGTTCTCCATGATATGGAAGAGTCCGGGATATTGGTAGAATCTCGGGGCCCCTATGCGTCCCCCATCGTGGTGGTGCGGAAAAAAAATGGAACTGTACGACTGTGTATTGATTATCGGACATTAAACAACCGCACGATACCGGATCAGTACACCCTACCGCATATCGAAGAGCTACTAAACGCACTAAATGGGAGTCAGTGGTTCAGTGTGCTCGACCTCCGATCAGGGTACTACCAGGTGCCTATGAGCGCGGCAGATCAAGAGAAAACTGTTTTCGTCTGTCCCTTAGGATTCTATCAATTTACCCGTATGCCACAGGGTATATGCGGGGCGCCAGCCACGTTTCAAAGACTGATGGAGAAGACCATCGGGGACATGGTTCCGAGGGAATGCCTGGTATACCTGGATGACATTAT
Organism: Ascaphus truei; assembly: GCF_040206685.1. Classification (NCBI taxonomy): domain Eukaryota; kingdom Metazoa; phylum Chordata; class Amphibia; order Anura; family Ascaphidae; genus Ascaphus; species Ascaphus truei. The sequence goes on from NC_134483.1 coordinate 349,474,664, forward strand.
CGTTTTCGGGAGAACCTTAGAGGAACACGAAGAGCGGTTACTCAAGGTAATTGACCGTCTGGGAGATGAAGGTTTGAAATTGTCCCTCGACAAATGCCGTTTTTGCCACACTTCAGTGACCTACGTGGGGCATATAGTGTCCGCTAAGGGGATTGCTATGGATCCTGACAAGGTAGAAGCCTTAGTAAACTGGCCCCGCCCCAAGAACGTCACAGAGCTGCGGTCCTTCCTAGGCTTCTGTGGATACTACCGCCGCTTTGTGGAAGGATACTCAAGCAAGGCTAAACCTCTGAACAGCTTGCTAAAAATATATCCCGCAGAAACCGGAAGAAAAGCTATCTTGGCTAGCCAACCATTTGGGGACCAATGAACAGCGGAGTGTGAACAAGCCTTTGCGAGACTAAAGAAATGCCTGACTGAGGCGCCAGTGCTTGCTTATGCGGACCCAGAGCAGCCCTACGTCCTGCATGTGGATGCCAGTTTGAATGGATTGGGCGCCGTCCTGCACTAGAAGCATCCTGAAGGTCTGTGGCCTGTGGCTTACGTCAGTCGTAGCCTGATTCCAAGTGAGCAGAGATACCGTCCATAAGTTAGAATTCCTGGCTCTCAAGTGGGCTATTACCGAGAAGTTACATGATTACCTGTACGGTGTTGCTTTCGAAGTAAGGACAGATAACAATCCTCTTACGTATGTCAAAACCACAGCAAAACTGGATGCTGCCGGACACCGTTGGTTGGCCGCTTTGAACAGTTATAACTTTTCCATGAAGTACAAACCAGGGCCCTTGAATGTCGGAGCGGATGCCCTTTCCCGAAGACCCGGGCTAAGTGCTACTCCTGATGATGAGGAATGGGAAGAACTGCCTGGGCCAGCAGTGCGGGCCATGTGTAGTATGGCCGCTATGATGGACGATCAAGTGACGTTCTCAGAATTGAGAGTAGTCGATTCATTGGGATGTCGGTCGCAGGCTGTCCCCGACGCTTACTGTGATCCCAAAGGGATGAATATCACGCCTGACAAGGTGCTACGATGGGAGGATCTAGTAGATTATCAAATGCGAGACCCGCTTGTTGGTATCATACGAAGGGCTGTAGTGAAGAATCCGGCCCTGCTCAAATGTGCCCCCAAAAGTTTGGTAGCCCTACTCATGCGGGAGTGGGATCACTTCAAAATAGACAATTGCTTACTCTACCGGGTGGTACAATATCACAACCATCCGGATAGAAGACAACTAGTCCTTCCTAGGAACCTACAACCCCTAGTGTTAAAGGCTCTACATGACGATCATGGACACCTGGGTACCGAGAAGACCTTTGGGCTAGTCCGAGATCGATTCTTTTGGCCTAAAATGAGAGAGGCGGTTGAGCTTCATTGTCATCAATGCCCCCGGTGTGTACAGTGGAAAACCCTGCCCACCAGAGCGGCCCCCATGGGTCATCTGCAGAGTTCAGGACCTATGGACCTTGTGTGCATGGACTTCTTGTGTATTGAACCGGATAGCCGGGGGATAGGCAATGTGCTGGTTATCACCGACCATTACATGCGTTACGCTCAAGCTTTCCCTACTAAAGACCAAAAAGCCATCACAGTGGCCAAGGTGTTATGGGAAAAATACTTTGTGCATTACGGCCTTCCTAACCGTCTCCACTCCGACCAAGGGCGGGACTTCGAGAGTACGTTGATCAAGGAACTGCTACGCATGTTGAACATTGCGAAATCTCGAACGACCCCATATCATCCGGAAGGGGATGCCCTACCAGAGCGGTTTAATCGGACATTGTTAGATATGCTCGGAACTCTACAGAATGCTCAGAAATCGGAATGGAGTCGACACGTAGAAACCTTGGTGCATGCGTAAATTTGTACCAGACATGAGTCAACTGGGTTCTCCCCGTATTTCCTGATGTTTGGGAGAGAAGCCCGCTTACCAGTGGATGTGCGTCTTAGAGTCTCCACAGATGGAATACATAATGTTACTCATTTCAAATATGTGCAACGGCTCAAAGACAGCTTGCAACAGGCCTATCAGCAGGCAGAGAAATCCACCGCTAAGCTCAATGCTGACAATAAGAGGCGATATGATCATAAAATCCGATACCGAGAGCTCCGGCCTGGAGATGCTGTATTGCTTCGAAACTTAGGTGTCCCTGGGAAACATAAGTTGGCCGACCGTTGGCGAGACGGAGTGTACGAGGTAGAATCTCAAATGCCTGGCCTCCCGGTCTATCGTATCAGAGACACTAACGGCCAGGTAAAGGTATGGCACCGAAATCATCTTCTTCCCATTCCGCAAGTGGAAGAGGAAGAGATCGAGATATTGGCCACACCGCTCAACGGTGAGCCTGATTTACCAGAGCAGGGTCAAGAGACTGTCCCTACTGAGACCCCCTTTGACATCACGGAAGATCCATTGGAGGGACCCTCTCAAAGGGATCACTCCACAGAGGAGGCATCTCCCGAAGGAGCTACGGGTAAAGAGCCCTGTAGGCCAACGCCTGACGAGGTGGCACCAACAGGCCAACCTTTGGATCCACGGAGCCCGAGCTTTGTTCCTAATAGAGACTATTCAGAGACATTTCTCCCCTCAAGGGAAGAGGCTGAGCCTCAGGACTGCGCTTATTACTCTCCCAAGGGAGTTGCTGAAGAACAGCTCAGACGGAGCCAAAGAAACAGGTACCCACCAAAGCGGATAGCCTATGATCAGGTGGGGGCACCCCACTATGAGACTCAGCAGTGTCCTCGGAGCAGGTTACGATCTGTGCTTGTAATATTCACAGAGTTGTATAACATCGTCTAGAATCATGCATGTGTTAAGTTGTATCGCCAATGCATTTTTCATTATATAAAAGCTGTGTATAGTTATAGCGTTAGTGTTCCAAGCGAGGGCGTTGGAGATTTTACCGGGGGGAGAATGTAGCCATGTCCCCTACGGAAATATCCTCCTCCCCTTATTGCGAGCAAGTAGCACTTAAGGTTGCGGTTAGTATCGTAATGTATGGTTCCGCCGGTTCGCAGAGCAGGGCGCCGCCATTGTTAAGGGCGTTGCGCATGCGCGAGAGTCAGGAGTGCTCCAGGATTTCGGGGAGATCGCGCCTGCGCAGTCACACACGGTACACCTACTCTGAGCTAAGCAGTGGGAGTGCAAGCCATAGGGAGGAACTCACTAGACTTGAGGGTGGGACTATTGTGAGGGCCGGTAGTGGCCACCGAGACGCTGTTAGTGTGGACACCTGCTGTGGTGTTCGCTATAATTCAATCAGGATTATACCTTGAGTTGGGTTACCTTGAAAGAGGAACCCCTGTTATTATCTGTTGACTGCAATTGCGTGCTGATCAGTAAAGAAGTATTCGTTATCGTTTAAGCATTGTATATGTTCATTTGTGTCCTGCGAGGAACCACTCCCCCTCTGGTGGGAGCCATCGCAGGTGGAGGCGCTGCATCAGTATCAGTGATATCCTTAGCATAAGTTGCCCCAGGTTCCCCGTGGCGGAGACTCAGCCCTCCTGCAAACTAACAGGTGACGCACCACATATGAGTAACTATATATATGTTCCTGTACCCACCAGTAGAATCTGCGATTGGGGGGGGGATATACCCGTTACAATTACTTTTTACGCTTTTGGACCATGATACATCACCCGAAATGATAGTGGACTTCTGCAGTTTTTCTCACTGTTTTAAAATTTTAATATGTGGCCTTTTTAAGATATTCTCCGAAAGTATATTATGTGCTTGCTAACTTTGTTCTCTTTTATTTCATATATGCTGCCTGGTTGGACTACAAGGATAGCAATTAGAATTAGTTAGGATTTTAGTCATTTTTACTGTAATAAAGATACTATTCTTTATTTTTAAATTTGCCATTTAACTATTAGAGTGAACCATTAAAAATCTTAAACAGTAGCAATAATTGTAATTTGTATGTATTGTTTTAAATATGTTTATATTCTTTTCAAAATGTACTTTTAGAATTACTTTTTATCAGTATTGTATAAACACTGCTTTTTGGGTATATTTCTAACTGTATGCAATGTCTTGCCATTGCTGACTACTCAATTTAAGAGGGTTTGTGACCTGTTGTCCATTCCCAACACTGTGTCACTAAGACAATGTGGCTGATAAAGTTACACAAGCTGTTTGTAAGTTTTTGTCCTGACGGCGGCCATCTTGGATTGGCTTTGTATCATGTATTCCAACACTGTCACTAAGACAATGTGGCTGATAAAGTTATACAAGGGGTTTGTAAGTTTTTGTCCCGGTGGCGGCCATCTTGGATTGGCTTTGTATCATGTATCCCAGGTGACTGTGGTCACAGATGCAGCGCATTAATCCCACATCACCAGAGACCATTATACACCACCAATGAAGAGCTAACTGACTGTATTTAAGAGCAAGTGTAGGATAGGATGCCAGAATCCTGACGAAGCTAGTTCTCTAGCGAAACGTGTCGAATTGAGGCAGATACCAAGACACGTGGAGGAGAGACGCTGAGCTGTGCATTGCTTCTTGCGGCCGCAATTAGGAGCACCTGTGGCGGAGCGTCTCCATTCCAAACCTAATCGCGATTCCTGGAGAGGAAGGGGCGGTGAGATCATCATATGCCTGTACCTCTGATTCCTTATTGCCTAATAACTTCTTATACTTTGTGAGTGAGCATTTGTGAAGTGTTTTTTAATTCATTAAATTGTTGCACAGTTCGCGCTATGGTGTGTTCTTGTCCTCTGCTGTAGTGCACCCTATCCATCCCATCCTGGTCCAGACGCCCCTCTACGTGGGACTACTGTTCGTGTACACTTTGTGTGAAATGCCTTTACTCACTGTCGGTATAACCTTTATATAACCTTTGCAGAATTTCATAGGATTATCATTTTTGTGCTATATAGTACTGTACTATTTTTGTGATCTCTCTTTTACATGTGCATGGTGTCCCGCTCCCTTGTCACCTCTACCCACTACGTCCCAGGGGAAACGAAGACTTTTCCATCTTGTCTAGGTTGCGTGTGTATCCTTTGTTTATTCATTTTAGTTTTATTATATATGTTTATTGCACTTTTTTGGGTTATTTTCTTGTAGTGAGCCCTGGTTACCAGAGGGTGTCACTATTTCACTGTTTTAATTTGGATTATTTCCTTGTGGCACTATCTTCTCTTGAGCGCCAACCCTGGTTATTTTCTTGCTGATGCACGTATGTTGCCTGTGGAGGAACCGATGGACGTCCCCTACCTTGCTGTGGGTGAGCCGCCAAGTTCCTACTTTGTAGCGATGGAGAGGGGGTGGGCCAGTAATAAAGGGGTTACACCCCACATGGCCACCCCCACCATCGTATGGGAGACGAGGGGTTAACTGTTATAATGTTAATAGTGTTTTTATTCCCCTGCCTCATTGCAAACTGTGTCTCCCCTGGTTGTATGTAATCTTCCCCTTACAGTGTGTGCACCCAACACATACACTGGGATCAGGTCGGGAGGGAAAGGGTGAACTGCATTAACATGTTTATTGCCCTTTGTTCCCCTTCCCACCTTTTCTATTCCCATTTGCAGCTCATCCCATAGGCCGCCATTGGAGCTCCATGCAAGTCAATGGAGATTTCAGTGGTTTTGGCCTAAATATCCGAGAAGACCAGCAGGTGGCGCCCGAGAGGACAAGTCATTGAAATGCATGGAGTAATGTATTTCAATGGCGATTCCTCGAATCCGACATCCAGGAACAAACTATCAGCCAGCCAAACCGCAAACCCCAAAAGCGGATACAATATCAATAGAAAAGCTTTGATCACTCAATTGGCGTGGGAACTTGGTCACGGTCAAGTTCAATCATATTAAAATTGTATCTCCGGTCCTGGGGCAGCTAGCGGGTTAATTCTTTTTGCCCCTAGCTCATGGGTACCCCCTTACTCGACCCCAACCGGGTCCAACAGTCAATGTCGGTGAGAAAGGGTCGCGCCAGACATAAGAGTCCCACCATTGACAGCAATGGCGTGGCTTTATAAACACAAAGTCCAAAAGTGTACAAAGTGAAAACCCAGATCTCCGGTTCTGTAAGGACTAGAGGGCTGAGATTTGGCCACCATGTAGTCACTGCTCCGGCATGATTGCATGGCAAATTCCAGCACTCTCCGATCAACAGAACGGAGTATGGGTAACTGTTTAAAATGTGATTCTGCCATTGACTTCAATGGCAGAGAAATGCAATTTCTAAAACATGTCGGTTTAAAATGTATTTCTGTAACTCCGGTTCGGTGGGTCCCAGAGAGCTGAAAATTGGCCACCATGTAGAATCCTCTCCCGCATGAGGATCTGGCAATTTGTAGCCCGCTCGGCCCAGCCGAACAGATTATTTTAATAGATATGTATTTGTAGAATTGTACTGTATTTTATGCCTAGCATATAGCCCGCAAAAACCACAAGCCACCTCCAGTATGTTAATGGTCAGGGAGGCAGGCAAAGGAAAGTTGGAGCACCACTGCAAATGGTCAGGGGGCGACAGTACAAAGGCTCCCCAACCCTGATTAAGAATTCTAGGGCGGAGAAGAGCAGGACATGTGTTTATGATAGGTGTTGTAAATTACACTTAAACTTTCCCTGTCCAGATCCCCTTCTGGCAGACTCAGAGACGCCAATTCTTTAGTGTGGGGTTAGGAAAATGGAACCCAGAGTGGGGAATAGTGCGCATGTGCCAGTTACCTGGGGGCAGGTACCAAAGTGCTTCCCACGATAACTAGCAAAAGGCAATTGGGTGCAGATAATTGTTAACCAATACCTGACACCCAATGTTAGGGTATAGGGCTTAAATCTCATATAAACGAGTGTAAGCCCTATGCACAATGTTCTTCGTTACTACATCTGAATGATACCTGAAGCCTGATGAATTGCTAATCCTGTCCTGATTACTTCATTGACCCCTTCCTAACTAAGTGTATATATCCTGTGTGTTATTTGTACCATATTGTGTGTCCACATTCCCTGAAGGAATACATTTTCTTTATCATATTACGGTAGCATTCAATTCAACCCAGTTATTTTGGTGTATATTATAACCCTGCACAAGCTACGGTGACATACTTCACAGCTGATGCGGTTGTGGCTTACTTGCCTGAGGCGCCGGGTGCGGCCTCGTCCGGTGCGCAGCTCGGTGACGAACTTCCGATCTCACCGGAAGTGACGTCATCAATGGCACCGGGCGTGAGCTGCTCCGGTGGTCTCGCGAGATTGGCACTAACAGATGACGTCACCAAGATGGCGTCCGCGGAGCCGGTCGCACCACCGCTGGGCCCAGAGGCGATGAGTGTGAGCCTCCATCCGCCAGATGTCGCCTGCCTGGTGAAGGCTATCCACCCAACAAAGGAGACGTGTGTCGCTACACCGACACCGTTCTCTGCAGGACTGGGAAGGGGCCATCGTGCTGCAGAGTCTAAGGTTAAGTCCCCAGTTAAAGTTAGAGGGAAGCCCCTTTCCAGAGGACAGTTAATGGACTTGTTAAAGTCCCAGATACAGGCCCTAGTGGTAAATACCCCATCTCCCACTACCCCTGTGCTGGACATTCAGGACTTTGCTCAAGCCCATTCTGCCCCTGCCACATAATCAACCTGTTGGTCACAGAGGGTAAAATATATTGATCCTACTGTACAGCCTTTTGTGTTAACCAAATTTCCTGAAGATGTGAATGTGGTGAATTGATTGAGTGAAAATTCTGGGGAATCTGAGGGAGACATTCCAGTGGCCAGGTGTGTTAAACGAGCAGGTAGTAGAGGGTCTTATCACTCTTTTAGGAGGTCTTCTGGATCCAGTCACTAGTGTCACCGGTGCATGCCAGACCTGATAGGGACTCAGATCCATAACTATCACAGGACACATATAAATGGTGGTACCCTATGTTCCAGGGTTATGCCTCTGAGATAAAATACACCAGGTTTATCCTAATGAATGGCCCTATAGTTGACCATTGGTGAGAAGAGGGTGAGGAATCAGCTGAAGCTCTCTGTAAAAGGGAGTGAAATCAAGTTGGGGGTATGTATTCTTAAGGGCTCTGATAGTTTAAAAAGGAGAGTAAACCCTAAGGATCAAGGATTTGGGGTATTACCCGGCCAGGGAGCAGGTCAGAAGGTACTTAAGTTGAGTAGCGGTGACAGGGCCATAAGAGTCAGGTTCTGGCAATCTCATGGGTACCATTTTCCCTACTGTATGTCCCTGAACACATTATGCAGGAGATTGAGGATCACCGACATGAGTGGCCAAGGTTAGCAGTCACTATCTCCAGCATAAAACCAGATATAAGGAGTTCATAACGGACTCCCTTATTTGTTCCATTATGAGGGAATGGTTAATTGGGAAATGTATCTACATGGATAGGGTGGACGCCCGCCAGGAAGCCGGTGCCCCCAGAGTCTATTCAGTGTGGGCGGAAGATTAGGATGGACGGCCAGTTAAAAAGCCGGATACTAGATACTACCACTAGGTTAAATCCATCTAGTTATGTTAATATGTCATCACTGTCATCAGTAGACAATGTTTTTTTTTTTATATGTATAGGGGGGAAGTTGGGGTCTTTATATGTGTATTGGGGATGAGGGTCTTTTTATATGTATTGGGGGTCTTTATATATGTATAGGGGGGAGTGGGGGTCTTATATGTATTTGGGGGGTGGGGTCTTTTTATATGTATGGGGAGCGCGGCGGTGATGGGAGCGGGGGATGCCCCCCTCATGTCCCCCTTCCCCCCGCTTCCGTGTCAGAGAGCGCGGCGGGTGATGGGAGCGGGGATGCACCCTCATGTCCCGCTTCCCCCCGGTCCGTGTCAGAGAGCGCGGCGGGTGATGGGTGCGGGGATGCCCCCTCATGTCCCCGCTTCCCCCCGGTCCTGTGTCAGAGAGCGCGGCGGGTGATGGGAGCAGGGATGCCCCCTCATGTCCCTGCTTCTCCCCCCCCTGCCCCACGTCAGAGAGCGCGCCGGGTGATGGTAGCGGGGATGCCCCCTCAACTCCCCCTACCTGACTGCTGATTGGCGCGCGCTCCCAGGCTTTGTGGGCGTTTGGCCAGGCTCTATATGAGCCAGCCCCCAACGAGCAGCATTCTTTTCCCATGGAGGATGGAGGACACAGTATTATCTGTGCCTTCCCCCACCTCCCTCCCCTCCCCGGCACTCCTGCTGCCCGCAGTTATGGTGATGGGAGCGGGGATGCCCCCTCATGTCCCCGCTTCCCCCACCCCCGCTTCCACCCGGTCCGTGTCAGAGAGCGCGGCGGTGATGGGAGCGGGGGATGCCCTCATGTCCCGCTTCCCCCCGGTCCCGTGTCAGAGACCGCGGCAGGTGATGGGAGCGGGGGATGCCCCCTCATGTCCCGATTCCCCCCCCCGCGCATCAGAGAGCGCGCCGGGTGATGGGAGCGGGGATGCCCCCTCATGTCCCTGCTTCCCCCCCGCTTCCCCCTGGTCCCGCGTCAGAGAGCGTGCCGGGTAATGGGAGAAGGGATGCCCCCTCATGTCCCCGCGGAGCAGGAGGATGGGCGGGGGGGGGGGGGGGGGGGAGAGCGTGGTGGTGCTGGTCGCGGCCTTTCCAAAGGTGTGTAGGCATGGAGAATGTGTGTGTGTATATGGGAGAGTGTGTGTGTGTGTGTATATGGTGTGTGTGTGTAGATATGGGTGTGTGTGTG